>NC_025996.2:105488767-105507232 GCF_000442705.2 Elaeis guineensis
CGGTCTAAGAGAATCGGCCTTCGACTTTGCTAATGTTAGGACGAGATTCTCCTCCTGTTCCTAACATGGCTGTGGGGGCACATATAGGCGTTGCAGGGCCTCTCCCTTCATCCGGTCTGAGAGTAACCGGGCCTTCGACTTTGCTCAGGTTAGGGCGAGGTTCTCCTCCTATCCCTAACATGGCTGTGGGGGCACATATGAGCATTGCAGGGCCTCTCCCCCATCCGGTCTGAGAGTAACTGGGCCTTCGACTTTGCTCATGTTAGGACGAGGTTCTCCTCCTGTTCCTAACATAGTTTGTTTTGATCGTCCTGTCGATATAGGCTCATGCCAAGAGAGAAGACATGTGGATATAAGACTTTTATTAAAAATGAAGTTACCGGTAATACATTCGTAAATTTTCAGAGCTCCATGGTTGTGGGAGGTCTGCTTCTCCGAGCTCCTTGAGGTAATAAGTTTCGGGCCGGACTACTTCTTTGACTTCATATGGGCCTTCCCAATTTGGGGCGAGCTTCCCTCTATCTTGAGGTTGCGAGACGGTGGCTCGTCGAAGCACTAAATCTTCTACTCTAAAGACTTTATTCTTGACCTAGGAGTTGTAATAGCAGGCGACTTTCTAGCTGTAGGCTGCCATCCGGACTTGAGCTACCTCCCGCTTCTCTTCCAGCAAGTCGAGGTTGGCTTTAAGACCTTGCAAATTATGATGCTCATTGAATGCGGCGACTTATGCCGACGGGAGCTTGAGCTCAATTGGGATAACGGCCTTCGTTCCGAAGGTCAGAGCGAAGGGGCTCTCCCCAGTGGGCAGTCTTTTGGTAGTTCGGTACGCCCACAACACATGATAAAGTTTGTCTACCCAAGTTCCCTTCGCTTTTTCGAGCCTTGTCTTGATTCCTTGTAGCAGAGTTCTGTTGGTCACTTCAGCTTCGCCGTTCGCTTGAGGATGGGCTACGGATGTGAAGTTATGGGAGATGTTTAGGTCCTCACAAAATTCGGAGAATCTCGCTCCCGTGAACTGTCATCCATTATCAATAATTAGGGTTCTCAACAGGCCAAACCTGCAAACGATTGACTTCCAAACAAAGTCTTGTACTTTAGATTTTATGATTTTTGCCAGCGGTTTGGCCTCGACCCACTTGGTGAAATAGTCAATCACTACCAGGAGGAACTTCCTCTGCCCTGACGCCACGGGAAAGGGTCCGAGGATATCCATCCCCCACTGTGCAAACGGCCATGGGGCACTCAAGGGTGTGAGCTCGGTGGCGGGCTGTCTCTAGATGTTGGCATATCTCTGACATTGGTCGCACTTTTTGACGTATTCAATTGAGTCACGATGCATAGTCGGCCAGTAATATCCTTGGTGGAGCAACTTGTGGGACAAGGATCTAGCCCTGAGATGGCTTCCGCAGATTCCTTCATGCACCTCCCACAAGGCGTAGTCAGCTTCTGAAGGTCGGAGATATTTTAAAAGGGGCAAGGAGTATGATCTCTTGTACATCTTGCCCTCATAAAGGATGTATCGGGAGGCTTGATTTCTGAGCTTCCGAGCTTCTTTTGCATCATAAGGGAGAACCCCGTCTCTGAGGTATGCTATCAGTGGGTCGATCCAACTGGACTCGTGGTCAATTTTCATCACGGGCCGCGATTCTTCCATACTCGGGTACTTTAGAACTTCAAAAAGGACACCCTTGGGCAATTTGGCCGGAGCCAGCGTAGCCAGCTTGGAGAGAAGATCGGCCCTGGTATTTTTCATCCTTAGAATCTGCCTAATATTGAAGCTACTGAAGGCGGAGACGAGCTCCCTTACCTTTTCAAGATACTTAGCCATGCTGTCTTCCCGTGCTTCATAGTTTCTGCTGACTTGTCCCACTACCAGTTGGGAGTCGCTGTGAACTTGGAGCTGATGTACTCCCAACTCCTTGGCGATCTTCAATCCTGCGATCAGAGCTTCATATTATGCTCCATTGTTTGTTGCGGGGAACTCGAAGCGCAGAGCGTACTCTGTGACAATTCTCTCTGGACTGATCAAGATTAGGTTTGCACCTGCTTCCGACATGTTGGAAGACCCATCCACGTAGAGGGCCCAAAAGCAACCAGAGGGGTCTGCCTCTTCTTTGGGGGAGTTCGGTCGGGGCTCCAGGCCATCAATTTTGCCCTGTTCAGGTTTGGCCTCCTCCGGGATAGTGAACTCCACTATAAAATCTGCCAATATCTGTGCTTTCACTGCTGGTCTAGGCTGATAGTTGATGTCGAATTCTGTGAGCTCAATCGTCCACTTCGCCATCCTCCCGGAGGCATCCACCCGATGCAGAATTGCCTTGATCGGTTGGTCGGTGAGCAGCGTCACGGTGTGCCCTTGAAAGTAGAGTCGGAGCCTCCAGGCTGCAATCAAAAGGGCGTAGGTTAGTTTCTCTAATTTGGTATACCTGGTTTCGGCGTCTCTCAACACGCGACTGACGTAGTAGATCAGCCGTTGGATTTTTGCTTCTTCCTTGACAAGGACTGCTGCGAGAGCCATGGGGGAGACCGCCAGGTACAAAAATAGTTCCTCTCCAGGCTCGGGCTTCACCAACAACGGAGGCAAGCCGAGGTAGCTCCTTAGCTCTTCGAATGCCTGTTGGCACTCAGCGGTCCAACAAAAGTTCTTCGGCCACTTGAGGGTTTGGAAGAAGGGTAAGCACCGTTCAGCCGACCTCGCGACGAAACGATTCAAGGCTGCTACCCTCCCTGTAAGGTGCTGAACCTCCTTTATCGACTTCGGGGCAGCCATCTCCTGGATGGCGTAAATTTTCTCTGGGTTGGCTTCAATTCTGCGTCCTGATACCATGAAGCTCAGAAACTTCCCCGAGGTCACTCCAAAAGCACATTTAGTCGGGTTCAGCTTCATCTTATATTTTTGGAGGGCATCGAAGGTCTCCTTGAGGTCGGCGATGTGGTTCATGGAAGATTTGCTTTTCACGAGCATGTCATCCACGTAGACCTCCATATTGTGGCTGATCTGCTCCTTGAAGATTTTGTTCACCAGCCGTTGGTAGGTTGCGCCTGTATTTTTGAGGTCGAAAGGCATGACCCTGTAACAGTGAAGGCCATGGTTAGTAATGAAAGCAGTCTTTTCTTCATCTTTCGGTGCCATCCTGATTTGATTATAGCCAGAGAATGCATCCATAAAGGTGAGAAGCTCATGGCCCAAGGTTGCATCCACCAGTTGATCAATTCTGAGCAGAGGGTAGCTGTCCTTTGGGCAGACTTTATTCTGCCTTTTGAAGTCTATACACATCCTCCACTTGCCGCTTGCCTTTTTGACTAGGACGATGTTGGAAATCCAGTCAGGATAATTAACTTCTCTAATGAATCCAGCTTTCAAGAGTTTATCCACTTCCTCGGCTATCGCTTTTTGCCTCTTCGGTGCATGACCTCAGACTTTTTATTTCGTCGGTCGATGCTTTGGATCGACAGCCAGACGGTGTTCCATTACTTCTGCGTCAATTCCTGGTATGTCTGCAGGAACCCAAGCGAAAACATCCGCATTCTTTCATAGAAAATCGATGAGATGAGTCCGCACTTCTTCCCCCAGGTTGGAGCCGATCTTCACCACATGCTCCATATTCCTGTCATTCAAAGGGATTGAAATCAGATCTTCGATTGGGCCACCCCTCTCCTCAGCAAGGTCATCGCGAGCGTCCAGCCCATCAACCGGACAGAGGTCAGATTGGTCACTTCTTTGCAAGGCAATGTTGTAGCAGTGTCTGGCCAGGGCTTGGTCTCCCCTGACTTCTTCGATCCCCTGGTTGGTAGGGAATTTCAATTTCAAATGGTAGGTTGACACGACGGCTCGGAGAGCATTGAGGCCAGGTCGGCCGAGGATTGCGTTATAGGCTGACGGTGCCTTCACCACCAGGAAATTCACCAGAGCTCTGGATTGTTTTGGATATTGACCCGCAGCTACAGTCAAAATTATCACTCCCTCCACAGAGACAGCATCGCCAGTAAATCCTACCGAAGGGGAGCTAATCGACCCCAAATGGCCGTCAAGGATGGACATTCTTGAGAAGGCGTCGTAGAATAAAATGTCAGCCAAACTTCCATTGTCGACTAGAATGCGGCGGACATCGTAATTAGCTATATTCAAGGAAACCACAACTGGGTCGTTATGAGGAAATTGAACTCCCCGAGCATCTTCTTCAGTGAAAGTTATGGATTCCTCGATCTTTTGCCGCTTGGGAGGTCCGGCCAATACGCCGGTCGTCCCCTGTCGGGATTCTTCCGAGATGGTGTCGGCGAAATCCATCGGAAGCCGACCGTCTGACCGCTCTACACCGGTGGCCGTTGCCGGAGGGGGAGCCTGGGAAACTAGAGGCAAGATCGGAGCCAGAGATTTGGCCACAGAGGCCGTGGGTCACTGTGCGGATACGTTACGGGGAGGCATCAGGCGAAGATCTGGCGGGGGAAGGAGAAGAGGATGTTGGAAAAGATGGTCGGAGGTGGTCCCGTTGAGCGCTCCTTTAAGAACAAGGGTACTGCAAAGACACACGCCCCTTCCTCTAGCGCCAATCCTGTTGGTGCGAAAATCCGCCTGCGTCGGAGAAGCTGGAGTCGAGGGAGTCGCAGTCACCACCGGGACCTGCAAAAGAAGTCTAAATCAGAGTTGGGGTTGCTCCGGCAAGACCCTCCGATGCTCAAGTCAGTTCTCTGTCTCAACAAGAATGGAGTGCTCGAACAAAAATTTTAGCAGAATTTTTGGGATAGAAATTAGAGCTTAGAGAATAACGTATCTGGGGTCCCTCCTTTTTATAGGTGGAGGGAGTAACGGATTGATGGCGACGTTTGTAACCGCCCAGTCATGGGCTGCTCGGGGCCAGGAGGAGTTTATTATGAAGCATAATGGGGTGGAGTCGTGGCTGTCACCATGGCTCGCCACATGGAGTCTGTTGCGGAGAGTGGAGCGGCGTCGTTGTCATGACTCGCCAGAGAGTGATGGAGTCGCGCAGAATCCGTCGCAGGAAGTGGAGCAGAATCGTGGCCGTTACTGTGGCTTGCCGCGTGGAGTCTGTTACGGAAAGTGGTGGAGCCGCACAGAATCTGTTGCAGGAAGTGGAGCAGAGTCGTGGCGTTACTGCGACCTACCAGGGGGTCCAGGTCTCAGTTGGAGTCCGGTCTCCGTAAAAGCCTGGATGGGGATCATTTGTCGAGGAGTCTCGGCTAAGGCCGCTCGTGATAGAAATTTGAAGTAGATCGTTTGCAGCAAAAACTCAAAGTGGGTCGTTTGTGGTAGGGGCTCGAAGTCCGGATGACGTCTTCCCACAGCCGAAGTCCGGGATGAAGTTCGACTTCCGTAGGAGTCCAGGCGAAGTCCTCTTGCGGTTGAAGTCGGGGACGAAGTCCGGCTCCCGTAGAAATCCGGACGGAGTCTTCTTGCGGTTGAAGTCGCGGATGAAGTCTGGCTCCTATAGGAGTTTGGATGGAGTCTTCCTGCAGCTAGAGTCGGGGATGAGGTCCGGCTCCCGTAGGAGTCCGGGCAAAGTCCACCTGTAATTAAAGTGAGGGGTGAAGTCTGGCTCCCATAGGAGTCCAGACGAAGTTTACCTACAGTCGGAGTCAGGGATGAAGCTCGGCTCCCGTAGGAGTCTGGATGAAGCCCACCTGCGATCGAAGTCGGGGGCGAAGTCTGGCTTCCGTAGGAGTCCGGATGGAGTCTTCTTGCGGTTGAAGTTGGGGACGGAGTCTGGCTCCCGTAGGAGTCCGGACGAAATCTTCCGATCGTTGATGTCGGGATGTGGTCTGACTCCCGTAGGAGTCCGTCCATCATGAAGGATCTGGTCGACGCTGGAGGGGGTTTATCCATCGGTGAAACTTGGGAGTGTTGCAGAGGCTTGACCATCAGAGAGGTTCGGAGAGATGTCGCGAATGTCGAAAGTCGGTAGAGTCCTCGGAGGGTCGCTCCCGCCACAAACTTCGACTGGGGGGTATTTTATACCCAACAATGCCCTAGCCTGTCCCTAGGAAACCCCACCATTCTAGGACACTCTTGATTGTATGATGACCCTGGCGCTCCTGAGACCCCTAGCTCTCCCTAAGATCTACCTCCGATCTCCCTGAGATGCCCTTTGTGCTCCCAGCCTGTCCCTACCTATCATGGCCACTCCATCTGGCCAAACTCAGGATACTTCTGATTATTTTTTTGAGATACCTTCCCTCGATTGCTACACCATCGAGCCTCTCTTAGCCCCACGCCACCAAGGATGCGCTACTGCAACACTGTAGCACTCCCTTCCTCAACCTCAGTGCCACCTTGAGATGTTTTCAAGCCCCCTGCAGGACCTCTTCAGAGCCCTCCCAGCTCTGCTACTACTGCCGCCGCTCTGCGGCTCTCTGTGCAGGTCTGCACTCTTCTCATAGCCGAATATCCCAAAAGGCTTAAATCCCTTCTCTAAAGAGAAGATAAGCCCTAAAAACCCCATGAACCATCTGATCTTCACCGCTTGCTGTCGTGGCTACTAGATCATGCCTGATCAAGGCCAATCAAGCTTCCCAATGATCAAATTAGCATTAGATCTTCCCAGAGCCGTTGGACCAGCTGTAAGATCATACCTGCACCGTTCGATCACACAAACACCCCAAGAAATGCATGTGAAACCACTCCAATCCATCTTGGACCACGAGAAACCTAGGCGAAATACCCATCCAATCCACCATAGACTGCAATGACAGTCGTGTGCTAGGCCCGCACGCTGTCACTCCTGCACTGGGCCTGGGTTGGCCATTGCACGTGCCCATGCTATCGCTCATGCTAGGCCTAGGTGTGGCCCAATGCGCTGCTGGCCTGGCTATCGTTCTTGGCCCACACTACCGCCGGCCCGCCGCATCTTCGATCTTGGTGTAGACTTCATTCAAGTGTAACTTCTTTATTCGAACTCCGTTTGGACTTTCTTGATCTTGCTAGACTCTATTTGTCATTTCAAAACTTATTCCAGGCTTCTTGTGAATCGAATCTCGAGGTATCAGATTCAAACAGAAAGGATTGCCTTAAAGAGAGCCTTGTTTCCTCCACCATCACTTCTATCAAGCCTCCATCTTTTCTAAGATTAGATCCAAGGAAGAAGAAGAAGAAGATGCAAGCAAACTTTATGGAGTATGAAGGAAGAAAGGAGATCTCATCAACTATCTTTTCGATGAGACTGCATAAATCAACTCCAACCCTTGTTACAGCTTTCTTGTTTATTTTCTTTATTCTAATTTTGTTTGTCTTCTTTAACAGTTCTTCTTAATATTTTGTACTTGAATTCAGGTTTCAATTAATGTAAAAGTAATTTTATTCTCTTTAAATTTGCTAGTTTTTATTTTAATTGTAAGTAGAAGCTAGGATCTAGTTAGTAGATCCTAGTACCCAGTTACTTTTTTTTGCACTTTTAATTCTTGCTATGTTTTTTTTTTAAATTCTTACAATAAGATTTAAATTTTAATTAAAATTTAAATCTCTAAAATTTAATTTTATTGCAAGTAGATTGTAAGATCTAAATAGTAGATCTTAGTACCAAATTTACCTTTCTGCAATGTTCAATTCCTATCTTGTATTTACAATTTTGACTCCATTCAATCTTTTTTTTCTTCTTTTAAAAATCAAAAATTTCAAAACATCAACCCATAGCCTTCTTTGTGGATTTGACCTGACTCACTGCTATTTACAAAAATTTTTTAGAAGTTGGAATTAAATTGATTGGATGGTGTCCTAACGACAACATCGCACACATCAGAAATTCTTTTCCATTAACCACATTGCTATGGCCATAGACTTGTGGACTCAGCTTTTCAAATGTCATATAAATACTCTCTATCAAGATCGATAGAACCCATCTAGATGCATATGTTGCTCCTATAGTTCAACCAACTGAAGCCAACATCCCCTACAAAAGTTCATAATTGAGTCAATGCTTATGTATAGTCAAACTGCAATAGTCCTACTATGAGCAACTGTGATACCGCAGGTCAAAGGACCAGTCACACAACTACAGCATTGAGATGATCTCTGACGATTAGATAAAAATCCATGTGATCTCTCATATAGTCATGCTTTGTACTAGTTGTTCTCTAATAACTATCTGTACTTGTCGCTCAGTATCTCTATATTGTAGACTAGAGATTCATCTATCTCGAAGAAAGCAAACCATACGCTAGTCTATTTAGATCGATCATCATCTTCATGATTATCCTATAATCAGGAGTAATTTGGAAATTAATCATACATACCTTTAATTCTCAATAGTTGAGAATATGTATCGTAACATCAATTTCAAGGATGATTCAAAGATACAGAACACTTGAATGGAAAAAAAAAAATTATCCTTTATTGATTAAATCAATAGTTTAAGTACAAATATATATCATAGAAAAAATATGTCAGCCAATAATTGACTTCTAAGACATACATCTAACAATCTCCCATCTGAACTAAAGCCAATTGGCCATTAATTTGTTGACGAACGTAGGTGATTTCATGTATGTATTTTAAAATTTTTTTGAATAAATTATCGTAGAAGATAATTAGATTAATCAAATTAACCTAACATGCATATGATCTAACCATCAAATCAACCTACTCTAGGATCTATGACATGATATGTTGTATATAAAATCTAAAAAACACTAAAGATAAAATCATATTGCATGCATATGAGCAGTAGATCACATCTACTTCTAATCTGAGTTTAGAACTCGATACCTGAGCATGGGTTGATGATCATCGCTGTTGGGTGTAAAACCCCCCCAGCCGAAGTTCGTGTCCGGAGTGACCCCTCGGGGATTCTACAGGTAAACTTCGTCCGGATTCCTACGGGAGCTGGACTCCATCTCCAACTTTGGCTGCAAACAAACTTCATCCGGACTCCTACGGGAGCCGGACTCCGTCTCCAACTTCAACTGCAGACAAGCTTCATCCGGACTACTACGGGAGCCAGACTCCATCTCCAACTTCGGCTGCAGACAAGCTTTGTCCGGACTCATACGGGAGCCAGACTCCGTCTCCAACTTCAACTGTAGACAAGCTTCGTTCGGACTCCTACGGGAGCCGGACTCCGTGTCCAACTTCGGCTGCAGACAAGCTTCGTCCGGACTCCTACGGGAGCCGGACTCCATCTCCAACTTCAACTGCAGACAAGCTTCGTCCGAACTCCTACGGGAGCCAGACTCCATCTCCAACTTTGGCTGCAGGCAAACTTCATCCGGACTCCTACGGGAGCCGGACTTCGCCCTCGACATTGATCGAAAGAAGACTCCGTCCGGACTCCTACGGGAGCCGGACTTCGTCCTCGACTTCGAACGCTGGTAAGCTCCGTCCGGACTCCTATGAGAGTCGAATTTTACCTCTGACTTCAACTACAGGTAAACTTCATCCGGACTCCTACGGAAGTCAGACTCCATCTCCAACATCGACTGCAGATCGGCCTCCTACGGGAGCCAGACTTCATCCCCAACTTTGACTACAGGAAGATCTCATCCGAGCTCCTACGGGAGCCGGACTTCACCTCCAACTCCAGCTACAGACTCCAACTGAACTTCAACCGACAAGTCTGGACCCCCTGGCAGGCCACAGTAACGGCCACGATTCTGCTCCACTCCCTGCGGCGGATCCTACGCGGCTCCATTACTCCCTGGCAGGCCGCAGTAACGGCCATGATTCTGCTCCACTCCCTACGATGGATCCTATATGGCTCCATTACTCCCTGACAGGCCGCAGTAATGGTCACGATTCTGCTCCACTCCCTGCGGCGGATCCTGAGCGGTTCCATCACTCCCTGACGAGTCACGACAACAGACGCCGTTCCACTCCCCGCAACTAATTCCACATGGCGAGCCATGGTGACAACCACGACTCCACCCCATTACTCTTCATGATAAATTCCTCCTGACCCCGTACGGCCCACGATGAGGCGATCATAAATAGTCGCTATCAGCCCGTTGCTCCCCTCGTCTATAAAAGGGGACCCCAGATATGTTATTCTCTAAGCCCTCATTTCTACCTAGAAACTCTACTAAAATTTTCATTCGAGCAATCCATTCTTCTTGAGGCAGAGAACTGACTTGAGCATCAGAGGGTCTTGCCGAAGCAACCCCACCTTCGGTTTAGACTTCTTTTGCAGGTCCCGGCGGTGACCGTGACTCCAGCTTCTCCAGCGCAGGCAGATTTTTGCACCAACAGGATTGACGCTAGAGGAAGGGCTGTGTCTTCACAGTACCCTTATTCTTAAAGGAGCGCTCAACGGGACCGCCCCCGGGCATCTTTTCCGACGTCCTCTCCTCCTCCCTCCACTTGGTCCTCGCCCGATGCCTTCTCACGAAGTATCCACACGGTGACCCACGACCTCCACGGCCAGATCTCAGGCTCCGGCCTCGCCTCCAGTTTTCCAAGCCCCGCATCCTCCGACAATAGTGGCCGGCATGGAGTGATCGGACAATCGACCTCCGACGGATTTTGCCAACACCATCTCGAGAGGATCTCGGCAGGAAGCAACCAACGTACTGGCCGTACCCCCCAAGCGGCAAAAAATTGAGGAGCCCATAACCTTTACTGAAGAAGATGCTCAAGGAGTCCAATTCCCTCATAAAGACGCAGTTGTGGTTTCCATGAATATAGCAAATTATGACATCTGCCGCATTCTTATCGATAATGGAAGTTTGGCCGATATCTTGTTCTACGATGCCTTTTCAAGAATGTCCATCTTTGACGACCATTTGAGGCTGATTACCTCCCCTCTAGTAGGGTTTTCCGACGACGCTGTCCCAGTGGAGGAAATGGTGACTTTGACTGTAGCTGTGGGTCGATATCCAAGACAATTCAGGGCTCTGGTGAATTTCTTGGTGGTGAAGGTGCCGTCAGCCTATAACGCAATCCTCGACCGACTTGGCCTCAATGCTCTCCGAGCCGTCGTGTCAACCTACCATTTGAAGTTGAAATTTTCTACCAACCAGGGGATCGGAGAGGTCAGAGGAGACCAAGCCCTGGCCAGACACTGCTACAACATAGCCTTGCAAAGAAGCGACCAATCCGACCCCTGTCCAGTTGATGGGCTGGATGCTCGCGATGACCTCACTGAAGAGAGGGGCAGCCCAATCGAAGATCTGGTACCTATCCCTTTGAACGACGGGAATGCTGAGCATGTGGTGATGATCGGCTCCAACTTGGGGGAAGAGGTGCGGATGCATCTCATCGATTTTCTACAAAAGAATGCGGACATCTTCGCTTGGGTTCCGGTGGACATACCGGAGATCGACATGGAAGTCATGGAGCACCGACTAGCCGTCGATCCAAAGCATCGACCGATGAAAGAGAAAAATTGAGGTCATGCACCAGAGAGGCAAAAGACGATAGCCGAGGAAGTGGACAAACTTTTGAAAGTCGGATTCATTGGAGAAGTCAATTATCCTGATTGGATTTCCAACGTTGTCCTAGTCAAAAAGGCAAACAGCAAGTGGAGGATGTGCATAGACTTCAAAAAGCTGAATAAAACCTACCCAAAGGACAGCTACCCCCTTCCCAGAATCGATCAACTGGTGGATGCGACCTCGGGCCATGAGCTCCTCACCTTCATGGATGCATTCTCTGGCTATAATCAAATCAGGATGGCACCGGAAGATGAAGAAAAGACTGCTTTCATTACTAACCATGGCCTTTACTATTACAGGGTCATACCTTTCGGCCTCAAAAATGCAGGCGCAACTTACCAGCGGCTGGTGAACAAAATCTTCAAGGAGCAGATCGGCCGCAACATGGAGGTCTACGTGGACGACATGCTCGTAAAGAGCAAATCTTCCATGAACCACGTCACCGATCTCGAAGAGACCTTCGATGCCCTCCGAAAATCTAAAATGAAGCTGAACCCGACTAAATGCGCTTTCGGAGTGACCTCAGGAAAGTTCCTGGGCTTCATGGTATCAGGGTGCGGGATTGAGGCCAATCCAGAAAAAATTCACGCCATCCAGGAGATGGCCGCCCCAAAGTCGATAAAAGAGGTTCAGCACCTTACAGGGAGGGTAGCAGCCCTGAATCGCTTCGTCGCGAGGTCGGCCGAACGGTGCTTACCCTTCTTCCAAACCCTCAAGAAGCCGAAGAACTTCTGTTGGACCCCTGAGTGCCAACAGGCATTCGAAGAACTAAGGAGCTACCTCGGCTCACCTCCACTGTTGGCGAAGCCAGAGCCTGGAGAGGAACTGTTTTTATACCTGGCGGTCTCTCCCATGGCTCTCGCGACAGTCCTTGTCAAAGAAGAAGCAAAAGTCCAACGGCCAATCTACTACGTCAGTCGCACGTTAAGAGACGCCGAGACCAGGTATACTAAATTAGAAAAATGAACTTACGCCCTGTTGATTGCAGCCCGGAGGCTCCGACCCTACTTTCAAGGGCACACCGTAACGCTGCTCACCGACCAACCGATCAAGATGATTCTACACCGAGCGGATGCCTCCGAAAGGATAGCAAAATGGACGATCGAGCTCACAGAATTCGACATCAACTATCGACACAGGCCAGTAGTGAAGGCTCAGATATTGACAGATTTCATAGTGGAGTGTACTATCCCAGAGGAGGCCGAACCTGAACAAGGTGAAATTGATGGCCTGGAGTCCCGACCGAACTCCCCCAAAGAAGAAGCGGATCCCTTGATTGCTTTTGGGCCCTCTACGTGGATGGGTCTTCCAACATGTCAGGCGCTGGTGCAGGCCTGATCTTGATCAGTCCAGAGCGAATTATCGTGGAGTACGCTCTGCACTTCGAGTTCCCCACAACAAACAACGGAGCGGAATATGAAGCTCTGATCACAGGACTGAGGATCGTCAAAGAGCTGGGAATAGATCGGCTCCAGGTCCACAGCGACTCTCAACTAGTAGTGGGACAAGTCAACAGAAACTACGAAGTGCGGGAGGACAGCATGGCTAAATATCTTGAAAAGGTAAAGGAGCTCATCCCCGCCTTCAGCAATTTTGACATCAGGCAGATTTCGAGGTTGGAAAATACCAGGGCCGACCTTCTCTCCAAGCTGGCAATGCTGGCTCCGACCAAATTATCCAAGGGTGTTCTCTTTGAAGTGCTAAAGTGCCCGAGTATGAAAGAATCACGGCTCGTGTTGGAAATTGACCACGAGCCCAGTTGGATCGACCCACTGATAACATATCTCAGAGACGGGGTCCTCCCCCAGGATGCGAAAGAAGCTCAGAAGTTCCGGAATCAAGCCTCCCGATACATCCTTTATGAGGGCAAGTTGTACAAGAGATCATACTCTTTGCCCCTTTTGAAATGTCTCCGGCCTTCGGAAGCTGACTACGTCTTGTGGGAGGTGCATGAAGGAATCTGCAGAAGCCATCTGGGGGTTAGATCTCTATCCCACAAGTTGCTCCACCAAGGATATTATTGGCCGACGATGCATCATGACTCGATTGAATATGTCAGAAAGTGTGATCGATGCCAGAGATATGCCAACATCCAGAGACAACCCACCACCGAGCTTACACCCTTGAGTGCCCCATGGCCTTTTGCGCAATAGGGGATGGACATCCTTGGACCCTTTCCCGTGGCGTCGAGGCAGAGGAAGTTCCTCCTGGTAGCGATTGACTACTTCACCAAGTGGGTTGAAGCCGAACCACTGGCAAAAATCACAGAAGCAAAAGTGCAAGATTTCGTCTGGAAGTCAATTGTATGCAGGTTCGGTCTGCCGAGGACCCTAATCACTGATAATGGGCGGCAATTCGTGGGAGCAAGATTCACTGAATTCTGTGAAGATCTAAACATCTTCCATAACTTCACATCAGTAGCCCATCCTCAGGCGAATGGCGAAGTTGAAGTGACTAACAGAACCCTGCTGCAGGAGATCAAGACAAGGCTTGAACAGGCGAAGGGGACTTGGGCAGACGAACTTTATCATGTGCTGTGGGCGTATCGAACTACCCAAAGACTACCCACAGGGGAGACCCCCTTTGCTTTAGCCTTCGGAACAGAGGCCGTCATCCCAATTGAGCTTAAACTCCCGTCGGCACGAGTCGTGGCATTCAACGAACATCAAAATTTGCAAGGTCTTAAAGCCAACCTTGACTTGCTGGAAGAAAAGTGGGAGGTAGCTCAAGTTCGGATGGCAGCCTACAGACAGAAAGTCACCCACTATTACAATTCCCGGGTCAAGAATAAAGCCTTTAGAGTAGGAGATCTAGTGCTACGATGAGCTGCTGTCTAGCAACCTCAGGATCGAGGGAAGCTCGCCCCAAACTGAGAAGGCCCGTATGAGGTCAAAGAAGTAGTCTGGCTCGAAACTTATTACCTCAAGGAGCTCGGAGGAGCAGACCTCCTGCGACCATGGAGCTTGAAAAACTTACGAATGTATTACCGATAATTCTATTTTAAATAAAAGTTGCATATCTACATATCTCCCCTCTTGGCACTAGCTTATATCGACAGGGCAGTCAAAACAAACTGTGTCGGAAATAGGAGGGAAACTTCATCTCGACAAAGTCGAAGGCCCGGTTCTCTTTAGATCGGATGGGGGGAGAGGCCCTGCAACGCCCATATGCCCCCCACAGCCCTGTTAGGGACAGGAGGAGAACCTCGCCCTAACTTGAGCAAAGTTGAAGGCCCGGTACTCTTTAGACCGGATGAGGGGAGAGGCCCCAGAACGCCCATATGCGCCCCCACAGCCCTGTTAGGGACAGGAGGAGAACCTCGTCCTAACTTGAGCAAAGTCAAAGGCCCGATTCTCTTTAGACCGGATGAGGGGAGAGGCCCTGCAACGCCCATATGCGCCCCCACAGCCCTGTTAGGGACAGGAGGAGAACCTCGCCCTAACTTGAGCAAAGTCAAAGGTCCGATTCTCTTTAGACCAGATGGGGGGAGAGGCCCTGCAATGCCCATATGCGCCCCCACAACCCTGTTAGGAACAGGAGGAGAACCTCACCCTAACTTGAGAAAAGTCAAAGGCCCGGTTCTCTTTAGACCGGATGGGGGAGAGGCCCTGCAATGCCCATATGCCCCCCACAGCTCTGTTAGGGACAGGAGGAGAACCTCGCCCTAACTTGAACAAAGTCGAAGGCCTGATTCTCTTTAGACCGGATTGGGGGAGAAGCCCTGCAACGCCCATATGCACCCCCATAGCCCTGTTAGGGACAGGAGGAGAACCTCGCCCTAACTTGAGCAAAGTCGAAAGCCCGATTACACCAAGATCGGATGGGGGGAAGGGCCCAGCAACGCCCATATGTGCCCCTGTAGCCGCATTAGAGATAGGTGGAGAACCTCGTCCTAACCAGAGCTGAAACCTGTTATGACAGAAATAGGGGAAGAACCTCACCCCAACATCAATTAAGGTCTGGTCATTCAAGACCAGATGAGAAAAAGGGGGACCTTCCCAGCGGCCCCTTCGCAATAAGGCTCAGTTTCGACTCCTACGGGAACCGGACTTCGCCCTCGACTTCGACCGTTGGTAAGCTCCGTCCGGACTCCTATGGGAGCCAGATTTCGCCTCTGACTTCAATTTCAGGTAGACTCCATCCGGACTCCCACGGGAGTCGGACTTCGCCCCGACTTCACCTACAGGAGCCGGACTCCGGTGGCCCCACCAAGAGTGGAGAAAAATCCAACTCGAAAAAGAAAAAGGGGGGAGGGGTTAAGAAGGAAAGCGATGGACTACATCAACGATGAATGGAAAACAAACAGCGTCAAAGATGTAGAGAACCCCATCTCAGCAAGGATTGAGGTTCTTATCAAGAACCCCAGCTCTCAAGGAAGCTCTCAACGCAAGCCCGAGGTGAGACGACTTCCTCAGGGTGACGGAAGCTCGGACCTCCGAGCCCGAGCCCTGATGGGGGGCACCAAACCCGAGCGGCCCCAGACAAATCTGCGGCCACAGACGAAAAGGATGGGTCGATACGATGGCAATCGGGTACCTCCGAACAACGCAAAGGTTGAAAAGAAGCTCGACAAGCGATAATTCAACACATGAGTAAAAGAGGTAGCAGAAATTTTTTTTTCATATTATTCATCAAATATACATTATAGAGCCATTAAGGTTGAGGGAGAAAGATAACTGAAAGGCGAGCCGATGTGACAACTATCAGTAACCTACGGACGACGTCAAAAAAAAAAAAAAAAAAGAGAAAAGGAGAAAAAAGAAGAAAAGAAGAGAAATAGAGAGAAGAGAATACAACAATAACAATTGTAAAGGAAAGATGTTCGGCAGACAACAATTCGATACAAAGTGTGGACGAAGTAACAAAATCTCCTTCCTATTTTTGATTAACAAGATGTACGTTACAAGACCCGAAGGGTCAAAAAAGAAAATATTATTACAAGACTCGAAAGAGATACACCAGAGGCCACTTCAAGCTGTAGACTTCTCTTCCCGATTCTGTCCTTCCCAGCAGTATTTTCTAGTACGTGTGATAAGCCTCTTGGCTCTCGCCCCCCGCCTCGTTCCGCTCCATCTCAGAAATCCCAACCCTAAGGGGAAAAAGATGGGATAGAATTCAGGGAGCAGCAAAGGCAACGGCAGCGGCGACGACGACCTGTTTCAAGAAGAACTGGAGTTACCCCGGAGGCAACGATGGTGCCGGAGATATGCGCCACCACCGTGTGCTCCACGACAACCACCGTCCTAGGTGTTCCAGCAAGGTCGGCATGCGCTACTTCCACCGTCCCTGCAACAAGTTCTACTGCCCCACCATCGATGCCGACCGCTTTTGGTCCCTCGACCTCGACGACATCAAGGATCCCACCACGACTTATGACGAAAGCTCTGCCCCCTTGATTGGTGTCGCCCCGTTCAGCTACTCCAAAATTCTCAGGCGGAACGCCTTCACCGATTGTCCCAGTTATTAAACCCATGTTGTTGAAGGAATTTCCCCTCGACCCCTTTAAGGCGATGGGAACCCTCAACGGCAACTTGACAACCAGAGAATTTGCAGACTGCTGTTCTCCTCCTCGCACCCTTCCTAGTCCGTGGCATCCTTTTGAGATTGGCCTCCGGGGTGGAGGCCCCGGTGGGGGAACCCCTCGGAGAGACTCGGGGGACTGGAGACGGCGGAGAGCCGGCGGAGATGGCAAAGACCGGCGCGAAGGACGCTCGGAGTCGGAAGGGGCACCGATGGAGTGACTGGGTGGCAAAGCTCTCAGGCGAAAGAAAGGCGTCGACTCTCAGGTGAAGTGAAGCCCCTGGAGGAAAGGCGGGGGCTTAAATAGGCACAGAGCCTGGTGCAGTTATGGTGGCGGATGTCCCTAGGCCAGCCAGTGCCCACCACGTGTCCCCCTCACCGTGGCATAGGGTTGACGTTCGCGGACTTTTATGGCGTGACGCTTAGATCACATCCTGATGGGAGTTCCGAAAAGACTCTTCAGATCACCCTAATCGAAAAAAGGCTCCAGTATGCACACATTAAATGCCAGGATTTCTGAGGGCGGTCGTGTGCAGAATTCAAGGAAACAACTTCGACTGTGAAAATTTTTTGTACTTCCTCTGATCAAAACTCGAACTCGAAGTAGGGGACTGGTGTTGGGTGTAAAACCCCCCCCCAGCCGAAGTTCGTGTCCGGAGTGACCCCTCAGGGATTCTACAGGTAACTTCGTCCGGACTCCATCTCCAACTTCGGCTGCAGACAAACTTCGTCCGGACTCCTACGGGAGTCGGACTCTATCTCCAACTTCAACTGCAGACAAGCTTCGTCCGGACTCCTACGGGAGCCGGACTCCGTCTCCAACTTCGACTGCAGACAAGCTTCGTCCGGACTCCTACGGGAGCCGGACTCCGTCTCCAACTTCGACTGCAGACAAGCTTCGTCCGGACTCCTACGGGAGCCAAACTCTGTCTCCAACTTCAACTGCAGACAAGCTTCGTCTGGACTCCTACGGGAGTCGGACTCCATCTCCAACTTCGATGCAGACAGCTTCATCCGGACTCCCTACTCCATCTCCAACTTCGACTGCAGACAAGCTTCATCCGGACTCCTACGGGAGCCGGACTCCGTCTCGAACTTCAACTGCAGACAACCTTCGTCGGACTCCTACGGGAGCCAGACTCCATCTCCAACTTCGGCTGCAGACAAGCTTCGTCCGGACTCCTACGGGAGCCGAACTCCATCTCCAACTTCGGCTGCAGGCAAACTTCATCCGGACTCCTATGGGAGCCAGACTTCACCCTCGACTTTGATCGAAAGAAGACTCCGTCCGAACTCCTACGGGAGCCGGACTTCATCCTCGACTTCGAACGCTGGTAAGCTCCGTCCGAACTCCTACGAGAGCCAGATTTTACCTCTGACTTCAACTACAGGTAAACTTCATCCGGATTCCTACGGAAGTCAGACTCCATCTCGAACTTCGACTGCAGACCGGACTCCTACGGGAGCCGGACTTCGTCCCCAACTTTGACTGCCGGAAGACCACATCCGAGCTCCTACGGGAGCCGGACTTCACTCCAACTCCAGCTACAGACTCCAACTGAACTTCAG
>NC_025996.2:105507332-105668177 GCF_000442705.2 Elaeis guineensis
GAGCAAGCAAAGGCAACGGCAGCGGCGACGACGACCTGTTTCAAGAAGAACTGGAGTTACCCCGGAGGCAACGATGGTGCCGGAGATATGCGCCACCACCGTGTGCTCCACGACAACCACCGTCCTAGGTGTTCCAGCAAGGTCGGCATGCGCTACTTCCACCGTCCCTGCAACAAGTTCTACTGCCCCACCATCGATGCCGACCGCTTTTGGTCCCTCGACCTCGACGACATCAAGGATCCCACCACGACTTATGACGAAAGCTCTGCCCCCTTGATTGGTGTCGCCCCGTTCAGCTACTCCAAAATTCTCAGGCGGAACGCCTTCACCGATTGTCCCAGTTATTAAACCCATGTTGTTGAAGGAATTTCCCCTCGACCCCCTTTAAGGCGATGGGAACCCTCAACGGCAACTTGACAACCAGAGAATTTGCAGACTGCTGTTCTCCTCCTCGCACCCTTCCTAGTCCGTGGCATCCTTTTGAGATTGGCCTCCGGGGTGGAGGCCCCGGTGGGGGAACCCCTCGGAGAGACTCGGGGGACTGGAGACGGCGGAGAGCCGGCGGAGATGGCAAAGACCGGCGCGAAGGACGCTCGGAGTCGGAAGGGGCACCGATGGAGTGACTGGGTGGCAAAGCTCTCAGGCGAAAGAAAGGCGTCGACTCTCAGGTGAAGTGAAGCCCCTGGAGGAAAGGCGGGGGCTTAAATAGGCAACAGAGCCTGGTGCAGTTATGGTGGCGGATGTCCCTAGGCCAGCCAGTGCCCACCACGTGTCCCCCTCACCGTGGCATAGGGTTGACCGTTCGCGGACTTTTATGGCGTGACGCTTAGATCACATCCTGATGGGAGTTCCGAAAAGACTCTTCAGATCACCCTAATCGAAAAAAGGCTCCAGTATGCACACATTAAATGCCAGGATTTCTGAGGGCGGTCGTGTGCAGAATTCAAGGAAACAACTTCGACTGTGAAAATTTTTTGTACTTCCTCTGATCAAAACTCGAACTCGGAAGTAGGGGGACTGGTGTTGGGTGTAAAACCCCCCCCCAGCCGAAGTTCGTGTCCGGAGTGACCCCTCAGGGATTCTACAGGTAAACTTCGTCCGGACTCCATCTCCAACTTCGGCTGCAGACAAACTTCGTCCGGACTCCTACGGGAGTCGGACTCTATCTCCAACTTCAACTGCAGACAAGCTTCGTCCGGACTCCTACGGGAGCCGGACTCCGTCTCCAACTTCGACTGCAGACAAGCTTCGTCCGGACTCCTACGGGAGCCGGACTCCGTCTCCAACTTCGACTGCAGACAAGCTTCGTCCGGACTCCTACGGGAGCCAAACTCTGTCTCCAACTTCAACTGCAGACAAGCTTCGTCTGGACTCCTACGGGAGTCGGACTCCATCTCCAACTTCGACTGCAGACAAGCTTCATCCGGACTCCCGTACTCCATCTCCAACTTCGACTGCAGACAAGCTTCATCCGGACTCCTACGGGAGCCGGACTCCGTCTCGAACTTCAACTGCAGACAACCTTCGTCCGGACTCCTACGGGAGCCAGACTCCATCTCCAACTTCGGCTGCAGACAAGCTTCGTCCGGACTCCTACGGGAGCCGAACTCCATCTCCAACTTCGGCTGCAGGCAAACTTCATCCGGACTCCTATGGGAGCCAGACTTCACCCTCGACTTTGATCGAAAGAAGACTCCGTCCGAACTCCTACGGGAGCCGGACTTCATCCTCGACTTCGAACGCTGGTAAGCTCCGTCCGAACTCCTACGAGAGCCAGATTTTACCTCTGACTTCAACTACAGGTAAACTTCATCCGGATTCCTACGGAAGTCAGACTCCATCTCGAACTTCGACTGCAGACCGGACTCCTACGGGAGCCGGACTTCGTCCCCAACTTTGACTGCCGGAAGACCACATCCGAGCTCCTACGGGAGCCGGACTTCACCTCCAACTCCAGCTACAGACTCCAACTGAACTTCAGCCGACAAGTTTGGACCCCCTGGCAGGCCGCAGTAACGACCACGATTCTGCTCCACTCCCTACGGTGGATCCTACGCGGCTCCATTACTCCCTGGCAGGCCGTAATAACGGCCATGATTCTGCTCCACTCCCTGTGGTGGATCCTACGCAGCTCCATTACTCCCTGGCAGGCCGCAGTAACGGCCACGATTCTGCTCCACTCCCTGCGGCGGATCCTGAGTGGTTCCACCACTCCCTGACGAGTCACGACAACGGACATCGTTCCACTCTCCGCAACTGATTCCACGTGGTGAGCCATGGTGACAGCCATGACTCCACCCCATTACTCTTCATGATAAATTCCTCCTGGCCCCGTATGGCCCACGACGAGGCGATCATAAACAATCGCTATCAGCCCGCTGCTCCCCCCGTCTATAAAAGGAGACCCCAGATATGTTATTCTCTAAGCCCTCATTTCTACCTAGAAACTCTGCTAAAATTTTCGTTCGAGCACTCCATTCTTGTTGAGGCAGAGAACTGACTTGAGCATCGGAGGGTCTTGCTGGAGCAACCCCACCTCCGGTTTAGACTTCTTTTGCAGGTCCCGGTGGCGATCGCGACTCTAGCTTCTCCGATGTAGGCAGATTTTTGCACCAACAATCGCTATTGAGAGACATGGTGAAGTAGATCTTTGCTGGTTGCTCATAGCCACACATGCATCCGGTCTCTATGAAAAATTCACTCGAAGCTCCAATCTGATCAGTTTTCTCGAAAGTGCTAGCTCGCGTGAAGACCTTCTTCTTGGCTGATCTGGATCTTTTCTTCAAATCTCTAGAACCTTTCTAGAGGTTGAAGATGAACTTCTGGAGGATATGAGAATGTGAAAGAAGAAAAGAGAAGAAATAATTTTTTCTCATATTTTTCTCTCTTCCCAAACCCTGAGGACCAAAACCTAGAATGTAGCTTTTATGCTAACCAAAAGAGAGAGGACTCTCCTCCTCCTTTTCATGCCATGAACTAATGCCCCAAGCCCCTTCACATGAAGAACTCTTCTTTTGGTATCTTACACATACAAGAAAAACCATAAAAACTCCTTTTATAGACATGTAAGGAGGTGGGGTGAAGAGTCTAAGAGATCATGGACTCTTGATGTGTTGTTTCCCCTACTCAAAAATTCATACTAAAACATGCCAAAAAAATATGGGACACCCCTTCGCATATTTTTTTATAGTAAATTAGTTCTCTAGATCTCCCATAAAATATCTCTTCAAAATGTCACATATATAAGGAGAAAAAATTAAGTTGACAGCAAGGTCTTAGAGATAATGTCAAACATTATCTATATAGTATCCTATTTCAAATTAGATTTGAATATACCATTTAAAATCTGATCCTATCTAAATTTGGATGAGAGATAAAGAAGGGAAAGGACTCTATGGTGTGAAAAAATCTCATGCAAAAACTATTTGTACATGAGGATACATGGCATCAAAGTGGGAGGCGCATGGGAGAAGAGTCCTGTTCCAATAAAGACTCTTAATTTTCTTATTTGAATCCAAACCAAATCACATCTGGTTTAGCCTGAATAAAATATAAAAAATCTAATCTAATCATCAAATCAACCTACTCTAGGATCTATGATATGATATGTTCCATATAAAATTTAAAAAATACTGAAGATAAAATCAGCATGCATACATGTGAGCAGTAGATCACATCTACTTCTAATCTGAGTTCAGAACTCGATACCTGAGCATGAGTCGATGATCACCACTACTGAGAGATATGGTGAAGGAGATCCTTGTTGGTTGCTCATAGCCATACATGTATTCGGCCTCTACGAGAAATCCACTCGAAGCCCCGATCTGATTGATCTTCTCAAGAGTGCTAGCTCGTGCGAAGACCTTTTTCTTGGCTGATCTGGATCTTTTCTTCAAATCTCTGAAACTTTTCTAGAGCTTGAAGATGAACTTCTAGAGGATATGAGGATGTGCAAAAGGAAAGGATAAGAAACAATTTTTCCTCATATTTTTTTTTCTTCCCAAACCCTGAGGACCAGAACCTAGAATTCAGCTTTTGCGCTAATCAAAAGAAAGAGGACTCTCCTTCTCTTTTCCATGCCATAAACCAACACCCCAAGCCCCTTCACATGAAGAACTCTTCTTCTGATATCTTACTCATATAAGAGAAACCACAAAAGCCCCTTTTATCGACATGTAAGGAGGTGGGGTGAAGAGTCCAAGAGATCATGAACTCTTAATGTGTAATCGCCCCTACTCAAAAATTTATACCAAAACATATCAAAAAATAAGGAATGCCCCTTTTCATATTTTTTTACAATAAATTAGTTCTCTAAATAATCTCTCATAAAAAAATCTCCTCAAAATATCATACATATAAGGAGAAAAAATTAAGTTGGCGGCAAAGTCTTAGAGATAATGTCAAACATTATCTATATGGCATCCTATTTCAAATTAGATTTGAACATACTATTTAAAACCTGATCCTACCCAAATTTGGATGTGAGATAGAGAAGAAAAATAACTCTTTGGTGTGAAAAAATCTTACACAAAAACTATTTGTGTGTGAGGATATATGGCATCAAAGTGGGAGGCGCATGGGAGAAGAGTCCTATTCCAATAAGGACTCTTAATTTCTTTATTTGAATCCAATCCAAATCACATCTAGTTTAGCCCAAATAAAATATATAAAATCTAATCTAATTAGATTCATAAATTTTTAATCAAATTTTAATCAAATTAAAAATTAGTTGAACTAAAATTTTGATCAAATCAGGGATAATTCTCTCTTAGCGATTAGGTCATCTCATAACCAAATCGTGTCAAACCTAAATGAATCCAATTCAATTAGATTTTTTTAATCTTCTTTGCTTAATCAAATTTAGTTAATTAGTAATTTAATTACTAATTAATCTTTCATTAATTCACTAACACTTGATGAATTAATTTATTATAATTTTTTCATAATGTTAACCATCAATCAAATTGATGATTAAGCCCTTGAATGATTCTTAATCGTTGATCAGCCATATGATTAGTCAGAAACTTCTTTTGAGTGTGACCCTATAGGTTCGAACCTAAGTAGGTAGCATAAGAAAAACTTTATGAACCAATTGATATAACCATCTAGCAATGGTGACCCGACATCCAAATAGGTCAAATGAAGAGAAGCAACATTCAAAAACCTATTGGCATATGGTTACCGTATAATTCATCCCTTTGACCCTAATGCTCGAGGAGGACCTAGAATTTAAGTATCAATCTTAGATAAGTTATCCATATTATATTTCAATCTTTTTCAAATCCATCTCATGGATTATTCGAGCTCAGATTTTGCTAAATTAAAATACATTGATACATTAACTCCTACTAATTCGGTGAGGTCAATCCCATCTTGACTTACGCACTGACTTAAGAAGTACTTGATTGCATTTAAAAATCTTTTATTACTGAATTAGAAACTCAATTAGTCTGACACCAAAGTACAGTGAGTTGTTTGCAAGTCACTGTGGTGATCTCAGGTCGGAGGGATATTTATACCTATACCCTTCGCAAGCTACTTTGGACAGTAGAGTGCTCCGTAGTGGATCACGTTCAGTGATGACATACTCCTACATCTCACCTGCATGCCATACTAGTGTCTCCACACCATTTAGTTACAAAGACAACCAACACATATGGTACACAATGACCTACACTTGATATCGCTATCGTCCTAGTAATAGCATATCGTTTGGTAGCGAACCAATTTAAAGATTATGCGATAAATCTTTCTTTATCGATCAAAATAATCCTAAGGACTTCATCACAATATAAGAGTTCATTAGAAGATATAATCTTATGATGAATAAGGTCAAATAACTTTTATTATTTATCAATTCATATACTATTATAGTTAACACAATCATCACACAATTGGCTTTAGGACATATTTTCCAACATAATCTAAGCCCTATCTTTTTAAGGTGAGCTTCCATTTTGGGCTAGCTCAACTGCTTTATTAGTGGGTCTGCCACATTATCTACGGAGTCTACACTTTGCACCTTGATATATTATTGCTTCTCGAGGTAGTCCCATACGATATAAAATTGCTTCTCAATATGCTTGGATTTTTGATGAGATCGAGGCTCCTTAGTACGTACTATGGCTCCATTGTTGATGCAGTATAGTGGTATTGTTAGATGTATGCCCTAGTTGCCAGATTGGCTGACACATTCGTATATAAATCTAAGGGCAAATTTATAATTTTGACTATAAATCAATAAATAATTTATTCTTCTATCACATTGTGTATATTGTGTCTGTGATACATCTTTTGAGTTAGTAGGAATGTCAATTTATATTTTCAAGAGTTGAAAATTTAAGGCATGAATTTACATAACTAACTCATAAACAGCTCCTGACCATAGGATCATCACGAGGATGGTGATTGATCCAGAAGGTTGGTGTACGATCGCTTTCTTAGGATAGATATGTCTTGAGTCTATGGTGTGGAGACATCGGAGTAAGAGTACAGATATTCATTGAGAATGAGAGTACTGAGCGTGACCATATCGAGCAGTCATAAGGAAGTCTACCTTCTCATCGATGACTAGCTCGATGCTGTAGTTATGTGTCTAGTTCTTTGATCTGAGGTGCATCGACAGTTCACCTTGAGTGTGTTATAGTTTGACTACACCATAACTCGATCTCCTAGCCATTCAAAACTCTGAGGTGTATGTTGGCTGTAGCATATTCATTGTAGGAACTAGGTCGCACCAAGATGTGATCTATCAACCTAGGTAGATGAGAGGAGTAGTCCTATGATGATCGAAAGATTGAGTCCTTAAGCCCATGGCCATGGCAGAGTGAAATAATGGAAAAAGAGTTTTTCATTGGGGTTTCACATCAGATTCGGATCGATCGATTGATTCATATGACTGATGTTGGTTTTGACAAGTTCACCTTAACCCTAATTCAGTCGGGACTCATGATAGAGGAACTCAATCACACAGGTAGTTGCACCAAGAGGTTCGTCTTCAATTCTGATGGGTTGTCACCATATACTGCTAGGTGTCACTGATGGATTTTGGAAGCAATTAGAATGATCTTGATGATCGATCATTCTAATTGTCTGAATCAGAAGAGTTCTGGTCCATCAAACGAAGTTTCAATGATGTCGATGATGAGATCACCACATATCTCATTACCATATGAAATTGAACCTAACTGGATCACAAAATAAGAGTTAGGGTCTGGATGTCATCAATTGGACTAACCTAATTGATTTGGATAAGATCTAATTAGGTTCAAGAAAATCGTGCATGCACACGATTGAGCCTAACTTTCTCCTTGTGTAATCTTTTCTGTCTCTACTAAGCCAAATATGATTTGACTCATCCAGAGAACCTTGGAAAGGTTTTTCTTAATCTAAATGAAGCTTGTCCAGCTTAGAAAAGGCTTGTCTTAATTTATGAGATGAATTTAAGACAAGCACCTGCTAATTCCTGTCACCTATCAATTTCATTTTAGGACATTTGTCAAAAGTTGACATATGGGTCTTAAATTGAAGGCCACTTGGCAAGAGCTTATTGGAGAATTTTTATGGAGCCAAACCACATCAAATTGGCTGCCATAATCAGATTATGGTACGAGCCCAATTGGATTAAGTGGGCACCCCAAGTGGATAAGGTTGGAGAGTCTTGATAAGATTGGACTCTTTGGCGCCAACCTCCCTTTGTCCTTATCCAGTGTTGGTGCCAACTTTGAGATAGAGGCTTGGGTTCATATCTGATGTGATTAGATGACATCAAGCAACCAATCAAAATTTTTTCAAAATTTATTGAAATTTTTTGATTGGTTGAATGATGTGGCACTGCGCAGCATACAGGGTCTATATAAACCCTTCTACGCCTAGGGTTTTAGGATGAAGTTATTTTATGCACCAAACCCAATAGCTGCCACCCCATCCCTTCTTCTCCACATCCTCCCTACTCTCCTATCTCCCCACTTCACATCCAAGGAGTTGGACGTTCATCTGGTGTAAGAAAAAGGCATGGTGACGCCTGGAACAGGAAGGCTGCAGGACATCTTCGACAGGCTGCTGCTCCAACTTCAGAAGGAGTTCTGAAGCACCTCCAAATCAGATAGAGATCTGATTTTTGGAGCATAGATTTATGAGGAGAAGATATTCTAGGTCCTGCCTGAGTGGATACCCGTAGAGGTCAGGTGCTTGCGTGGCTACATCAGAACCTTGGGCTGTGCTGAGATCATCTGCAGGGTAATCAGATTACCCTTGAGGTATGTCTATACTTCTCATACTTTTAGATTTAATTTTAGATTTTAAATATTAGATAATAAAATTAGATCTAATAGACATTAGATCTGAAATAGCGTAATATAAAATTTTTAAATTATTTCACCCTAGATTTGATGAAATCTGGAAGATCCTACAAAGGAAAAAGACAGTTTTTCCTTCAGGTATGGCATCTGATGTCATTGCATCAAGTTCTACAGTAAATTTTTTGAACCAAAAGCTTTTATTTATAGCATTCAAAGTGGCGACATACTCAACTTCTGTGGTCGAATCTACAATGATGCTCTGCTTGAAATATTTTCAACTGACTACACCACCATTGCAAACGAACACATATCCCAATGTAGACTTTCTATCATTAAGATCTAATATGAAGTCCAAATCTATATAACCCTCAATCCATAATTCAGATGCTCCTCCAAAGATGAAGAATAAATTCTTAGTCCTTTAAAAGCACTTAAGGATGTTCTTCTATTGCTCCAAGAACTAATTTTGATGATCGCAAACCATTTGAGGGGACTACTAATGTGCTTCTTATCTTTGAAGAATATTTTTATGATATTTCAGATAGTCCAAAAGATTGAATTTGAAAAGCTTCATCAAGTATGCCAAAGTTGATCTTTCAGCAAGTTGGAGAAGTTTTCGAAGCTTTTTGAGAGTGTCCAATTGATTTGAAGCCATTTGAGAGCATTTGAAAGTATTCTGGTAAGTTTTGGACCTTAAATATAAAAAAAATTAGGTTGACACAAAATGAGGCAGCCCATCTGGATCATCCTCTTTCATTGGGTAGCTAGAATGCTTCATTTTGGCTCATGGCACGCTGTGGGATGACCTACTTGGGATGACCCCTGAGACCCAGAGGCCAAAACAGAAAGCTGAACTTTCTGTCTGGCCAATTGGGACATCCCATGGGATGTCCCATTGCCTGTGGGATGCCCCAAGGGATGTCCCATTCCTGCGAGCACGCATAACGGCTAGTTTTCAATTCATTTAAGGTGCATTTAATATGCATTAAACACTCTCCAATGGCTCTAAACCGACACTAAGACTTTCTTAATTATAAATAGTGATTATAAATGCTCTCTTGAAGTAGAAAATAAAAAGTTTATGAGTATTCAAAGCTCACATCCGAGAAAAGTTTAAAAATCCCTAAAAGAGAGTAAATGAAGTATTCAATCAACTCACCAACCACTCTTCAACTGCAATCAAGTGTGCAATTCATTGAGGATATTCAGCAAAAGCTTCTTCCTCTTAAGTATTATATTTCTATTGCATTTATTGTGTTCATTTAAGGAGATATTGTGCTGAACTTTCTGTACCTTATTTTTCTCATATTGTACTTTGGATTTTGAGTTTTGGGGGGTTTCAAAACTCAGTTGGATTGATCCGAACCTAAAATTGGATTGTTGAGGGTTGGCTTGTATCTGAAAAATAAGTGTTCTTTATTGGATAGCAAGGGTCAGAGTTGTCCGACGTGTTGTATCTTTGAAATCTTTTTAATAGATTGAATTCTCAAATAGAGACTTGGGGAGTAGATGTAAGTGCAAGGTTGGCACTGAACCACTATAAATTTTTTGTGTTCATTGTACTTGCATCTCTTTACTTGTTCTTTATATTTTATACTTGCTTACCTATCTTTTGTGTTTGATTTTATTTTCATTGTAAATCAACTCACTCCACTCATCACCTTAGCACATTACTTAAGAGAACTAATCTTAAAAATTTTAAAAAGACCCAATTCACCCCCTCTCTTGGCTCTATATCTAGACAATAAGTGGTATCAGAGCCTGGTGCTCTAACTCTTGCTTGATTTAACCATCAAAAGACAAAGGTCAATTGTAGTCCAATTTGGCACATCCCTAGCTGAGGGACAATCCACAAACCGACCTTCACTTTTCAATGAGTCAAACTACACCTATTGAAAAGCTCCGATGAAAATTTTTATTCAAGTACTTGACTATGATATGTGGGGTATCATAGTGAATAGACCATACACATCCACTAAATTGATTGATGGCGTGTCTTTTCCTAAGTCGGAAGGTGAATGGGATGAATTTGATAAGAAAATGGCTCAGCTCATTGCTAAAGTCATGAATATTTTATATTGTACTCTAGATGTAAATAAATTTTATCATATTTCTACTTGTAATTCAGCTAAAAAAATTTGGGATAGATTAGAGGTTACATATGAAGGCACAAACCAAATAAAGGAGTCTAAAATCAATATGCTTGTGCACAACTATGAACTATTTAAAATGAAACCTGAAGAGTCAATAACTCAAATGTTCACCCATTTCACTAACATCATATATAGTTTGAAAAGTCTTGGTAAATATTATTCTAATAGTGATCTTATGAGAAAAGTACTCAGATCTTTACTAAGATCGTGGGAGGCAAAGGTCACTGCAATCTAAGAAGCCAAGGATTTAAATACTCTACCATTGGAGGAGCTACTTGGATCCCTCATGACTCATGAGCTGACCATGAAGCAATACTCTGAGGAGGAGATCAGAAGAAAGAAGACTATCGCTCTCAAGTCAACAGCTCAAGAAGAAGAAGATATAGAAAAATCAGAGAATAGCGACAAAGATGAGGACTTGGCCCTAATCACAAGAAAATTTAGATGCATCATGAAGATAAGGAGAGAAGGGACCAAGAGAAGATGACTATCTAAGGGAAAGTTGAGTAAAAAAAAAGAAAAAGAATAGTCCATCATTTGTTATGAGTGCAAGAAGCCAAGCCACTTCAAATCAGAATATCTCCAGCTTAAGAAAAGTCAAAAAAAGTTCAAGAAAAAAAAGACTATGATGGCTATATAGAGTGACAGTGATGACTCCATCGTAGATGAAGAATCTAATGGAGAAGCCAACCTGTGCCTTATGACACATGAAAATGAGGTAAGCCCCAAAACTTAAAATAAATTTTCTTATGATGAACTGCAAAAAGCTTTTCATGAACTTTTGGATGATCTAAAAGAATTAGGAATAAAAATTAAAAATTAAAAATTAAAAAATCAAATTTTAGCTAAAGAAAAAGAAGAAGTTGACAGCAAAAATAAAGAATTAGAAATAAAAAATCAATCTCTATTAAAAGAAAAAGATGAAATTTCAAGCCTAAACGAAACTGTTGTAAAAAAAAATTAAAAACTAAAGAAAGAGGTAACCAAGTTGAAATCTATAGTTGATAGATTTACATTAAGTTTAAATAAACTTTAGATAATCATTGATAGTCAAAAAGCTATATATGATAAAGCCAGACTTGGCTATAACACTCTTAGAAAATAAAAATTTTTGAAAGATATTTTTGTCAATGCATCCATAAGAAAATTATCAAATATTATTTGTTTTAAAAGTGGCAAAATAGAGCATAAAAGCTTATTCGTGTTTATCAAATAAATTTGGTGATAGAAATATTAAAAAAATTTGGGTTCCAAAAGGAATTATTGTGACTAACCCTAAAGAATCCAATTTAGCTTGGGTACCTAAGGTTAAAACTTGACTTTATGTGTGCAAGTGTGTCTTGCATCCCAAGCAACAAAACAGAAGTAGTATCTTGATAGTGGATGCTGAAGACATATGACTGGTGATGAATCTCAATTCATCACATTGGAAGCCAAAAATGAAGGGATGGTCACCTTTGGAGATAATGGCAAAGAGAAGATTATTGGTATTGGTAATGTTGGTATCACTCCCCCCACTTATATTAAAAATATATTACTTGTAGATGGTCTTAAGTATAATCTTTTAAGTATTAGTCAATTATGTGATAAAAGTTACAAAGTAGTTTTTGAATCATCTATGTGCATTGTAACCAATCCCTCTGATGTTGGCACTAGATTCATTGACATAGGTATGGCAATATATACATGGTTGATTTGGATAATCTCTCCATACAAAACATGCAATTCCTTCTGGCCATGAATGCTAAAATTAATGAAACTAGTTGGTTTTGGCACGTAGACTTGCACATATTAGTATGCACACACTTTCTAAAATCATTAAAAAGGATTTGATTTTTGGTTTGCCAAAAATTAATTTTGACAAAGATAAAATTTGTGATGTATGTCAATTAGGTAAACAAACAAGAGTTTTCTTTAAATCTAAGAACATTGTTTCAACTTCTAAACCTTTAGAACTCTTACATATGAATTTATTTGGTCCTACAAGAATAACTAGTCTAGGAGGTAAAAGATATGGTTTTATAATTATTGATGATTTTTTACGTTTCACTTAGATTTTGTTTTTAGAATCTAAGGATGAAGTATTTTCAGCATTCTCTAAATTTTGTCGAAAGATTTTGAATGAAAAAAGTTTACCAATTGTTTCTATTATTTTGAATGAAAAAAGTTTATCAATTGTTTCTATTCGTAGTGACCATGGCACTGAATTTAAAAATAAAAAATTTAAAAAATTTTATGATGAAAAAGATATAGATCATAATTTTTCAGCACCTAGAACATCACAACAAAATAGAGTTGTAGAGAGAAAAAATAGAACCCTAGAAGAAATAGCATGTACTATGCTATGTGAAAGCAAACTTTCAAATTATTTTTGGGCAGAGATAATTAACACAATTTGTTATATTTTAAACTATACTTTAATAAGATCAATTTTAAAGAAAATACCTAATGAATTATGGAAAGATAGAAAACCTAATATAGACTATTTTCATATTTTTGGTTGTCGGTGTTTTGTTTTAAATAATGGTAAAGATAGCTTAGATAAATTTGATGCTAAATATGCTGAATCTATCTTTCTTGGCATTCCACTTCTAGCAAAGCCTTTAGAATATTTAATAAAAGAATACTAGTAGTGAAAGAGTCAATTCATATAATTTTTGATGAAACTAATGACCTTCGTCAAGGAAGAGAGAGGGTGCTGATGATGTAGGTATCATAGAAGATGGAATGAAAGAGCTCACCATCAATGATTTAAATAGGCAAAACAAGGATTAATTGGATAAAAAATATGAGGATGAAAGCATCAATGATCAGAACATTCGAGAACAATCTCAAGATATAGGTATTCTTTCAAAGAAATGGAAGTATGTTCATAATCACCCCAAACAATTAATTATTGGTGATCCAGCTCAAAGGGTAAGAACTAGATCTTCTCCTAGAAATATATGTAATTATGTAGCTTTTATTTCATACTTAGAACCTAAAATAATAGATGAAGTTGAAAAAGATCATAACTGGATAATTTTCATACAAGAAGAACTAAATCAATTTGAAAGAAATAATATATGGATACTTGTTGCTAGATCAAAAAATCACCCCATAATAGGAACTAAATGGGTATATAGGAATAAATTAGATGAAGATAAAAATATAATCAGAAATAAAGCAAGATTGGCTGCTAAAGGATATAATCAACAAGAAGGAATTGATTTTGATGAAACATTTGCTCCTGTTGCTAGACTAGAAGTCATAAGAATGCTACTTGCTTTTGCTTGTTTGATGAACTTTAAGTTATTTCAAATAAATATTAAAATTACTTTTCTAAATGGTTATATTGCTGAAGAAGTATATGTAGAGCAACCTTCAGGTTTTGAAAATCATAAATTTTCAAAGCATGTATTCATATTAAACAAAGCATTATATAGTTTAAAACAAGCTCTTAGAGCTTGGTATGAAAGATTAAGTAAGTTCTTACTAGAAAATAGTTTTTCAAGAGAAAAAATTGACATAACTCTATTTATAAAAAGAAAAGATGAAGAACTTCTACTCATACAGATATATGTTGATGATATCATATTTGGGTCTACTAATGAAGATTTGTGCCAAAAATTTACCAAACTCATGCACAGGAAGTTCGAGATGAGCATAATGGGAGAACTAACTTTTTTCTTCAGACTTCAGATCAAACAAATAGAGGAAGGGATCTCCATCATCCAAAGTAAGTACATAAGAGAACTATTAAAAAAATTTGAAATGGAGAGCTCAAAAATTATAAGTACACCTATGATTTCTTCCTGCAAATTAGATAAAGATGAACATGGCAAGAATATAGATTGAAAGCTCTATAGAGGCATGATAGGCTCTTTATTATATCTTACTGCTAGTAGATCTGATATAATGTTCAGTGTATGCATGTGTGCTAGATATTAGTCAAATCCTAAGGAATCTCATTTAAATGCTGTTAAGAGAATTTTTAGATACTTAAAAGGAACACAAAACCTAGGACTCTAGTTCTCAAAATAATCTTCTATGGACTTAATAGGTTACTTAGATGCAAACTTTGCTAGATGTAAACTAGATAAGAAAAGTACTAGTGAAACTTGCCAATTTTTAGGAGTGAACTTAATATCTTGGTTTAGCAAAAAACAAAATTCGATAGCATTATCTACGACCGAGGTCGAATACATTGCAATCAAAAGTTGCTGTGCTCAAATCCTGTGGATTAAGCAACAACTCATAGATTTTGGTATTGAACTTAAAAATATCCCCATAAGATATGATAATACTAGTGCCATCGATTTGACCAAAAATTCAATCCAACACTCTAGGTCAAAACATATTGAAATTAGATATCATTTCATAAGAGAATATATTCAAAATAATGATATAACACTTGAATACATAAACACTAAAAAATAACTAGTTGATATTTTCACCAAATCACTAAATGAAAATAAATTTTATGAAATTAGAAGAAAATTGGGCATCTTAGACCCTTCACCTTGAACTTCAATCATAATTTCACTCTAAAATCCTTCTAAAATTTTTTGACTTCATTATCTTAATTTTGGGAGCCATCTATCTTTTTTTGAGATTTTTTTTTAAGATACTTAAAAAATCATCAGTGCTCTTCAGAAACCTTCTCGGATTTTTTTCTGTTGAAATATTCAATCAAAAATCATATCAAAATTTATCTAGACTTCTCATGATCATCTCAAGTCGATATGATTCATTTCAATTTTTTTTTCTTAATTTTTTTTCTATTTTTAAATCTTTCTCCCATCGCCTGATACTTACCCTGGATGGGGCATCCCACATGGGACGTCCCAATTAAATGGGTATGAGATTTCTTTTTGAGCCGACTCATTTCCTCTCACTTTTAAAACTTATTTGGGACAACTCAAACCCCATATCCCTTCCTCTTCCTCTCATCCCAAAAGGCTCCTTCCTAGCTCTCCACCAACCTCAAATCCATCCAAAATCTTAGATCTCCATCTCAAATCTTTAAGCAATCTCTCTCCCTCTCATGGCTTACCCTCCTGATCTCCACCAAATTTCAAATCCTAACCTGCAAAATCCATGAAAAACACTCCTAAACCCTCCTGTCCTCTTCATTTCCATCCATCTCTCATCCCTCGCTACCCTCTTGACCAATTTTCCTCTTCTCCTTGGGACAATGGCTCCCAAAATGAGGTTGCCATAGAGAAGGAAGTCTGTAATGTCTTTGGAGGCTGAGGAACGGAGGAAGAAGGTAGCTTAAGCACCGACCCAAGCTTTTTCACTGGTTACACCAAGTAAGATTTCTCTATCTGCAAGAAAAGTAGCATTGGGAAGAAATGTAGATTTTTGATTTTTGAGGAGTGATGGTTTTTCCATTGGAGAGAAATTAATTAAGCAAGGATGGAGATTTTTCCTCAATTTATCTAAGCCAGTTTATATTAATCTTGTCAAAAAATTTTACTCAAATTTAGTCTCTCTGATGGTGTTTGAGGTCTACTGTGAAGGGAGTCCAAATCATTTTGAATGCACCTAGGCTAGGTAGACTCCTTCAGATGCCTTGTGAGGGTAGTTGCCTAGATGAGCTACCCAAGAAGAAAATTGGACTTAGGACTATCCTTGGAAGAGAAGATGCAGAAGGATTTCTAAAAATTGAGGCCAAAGATCTGAGTGTGGAGATGAGATTGCTCCACCACATAGTGTCTAGGATTTTCTTCTCCAGAGGGAGAAGATATGATTTGATGACTGGTAGGAATATTTGCTTGATGCACCATATTATTTTTGAGACTCCCCTGAACCTACCTTTCCTAATGATCGATGCCATGAGGAAAGCCTGGAACAGATCCAAGGCTCCCTTACCATATGGCATGGCTCTCACAGTGATTTTTAGGGAGTCTGAAGAGAGCTTTGAGGGAGAGGTTGTTTGTAGACTGACATATACTGACAAGATATGATTTGTTGAGAAAATATGTCCCAAAAATTAATCGTTAGCCTGTTGACGGTTGAGCAATCTTGTATGGTAATTGATTTGTTAATAAATAAAATATATTTGATATTTTCATCATAAGCTTTCATCTTCTAATAAACTCTGTTGTTATGATGAAGTTCTTAGGACTATTTAGATTCGATAAAGAGAGGATTTATCGATTAGTCCTTAAAACTGTTCACGATCAAATGATAGGCTGTTAATAAGGACGACAGCTTCTATCGAGTATAGGTCGCTGTAGGTCATATGGGTTGGTTGTCCTTTTAACCAAGGATTGTGGAGACACTGGTATGGCATACGGGTGAGATATAATGGTACATCATTATTGAACGTGACCAACTCCAGAGCATTCTGCTGTCGAGAATGTCTCTAATGGGATATAGGTATAAGTGTCCCTTAGACCTGAGATCACCTCAGTGACTTGCAAGCAACTCACTGTGCTTTAGTACTGGACTAACTGAATTTCTAATTCAGTGATGGAAGGCTTCTGGGCATAGTCAAGTACTTGTGAAGTCAGAGTGTGATCGAGATGGGATTGACCACTCCAAGAGTTGGAGAAGAATGAGTCACTGTATTTCAATTTAGCAAAATCTTGGCCAGGGTAATCCATCAGATGGATTTGATATTTTGAAATATAATGTGGACAACCTGATCAGAGTTGATAGTTGAACTCTGAGGTGTCCTATGATCATTTTTGTCAAGGGGATGAATTATATGGAAACTATATCCACATGGGTTCTAAGGATATTGTTCTATATATTCGACCTATCCGATCGTTAGGTACCATTGCTAGATGGTCACTTTGATTGGTACAGAAATTTATTTCTATACTATCAGCTTAGGTTCAGACCTATGATGTTACACACATTAGAGTTCATGATTCGATCGGATGGTTGATCAATGATTAAGAATCGTTCTAGGGTTAAATGATCAATACGATTGATATTTAACCCAGTGCAAGTATTGTAGGAAGATCGATTAGCAATTCGATTGCTAATTGACTTAATTTAATTAAGCCAATGGGTTGAGATTAAGCTTAATTGAATATGATTTAATTAGATTTGGTTTGGGCTTGATTGGATCAAGTCCAATTGGTTTATTGGATAAGCCAAGTGCAAGAAAAAAACTAATCCTAGTTCAATTAGGACTTGGGTCAACCTAACTTTTAATTTGATTAAAAAATTAAATCAGATTTAAATCTAATTTAATCTGATTAAATTAGATTTTTAATTGAGTTAAGACCTATTTTAATTGGGTTGATCTAATTTTGGTTTGATTTGGTTTGAGAAACCAAATTAAAACAAGTCATAAGATAGAATCCTAGTAAGACTAGGATTCCACCTTGCGCCACATAAGCCTCCCCTCATGCCCTCTCTCTTATTCCATGCCAATCTCCTCTTATTTTGTGTGAAAAAAGCCCTCTCCTAGGTCTTTCCTATGTCCAAAAGGTTTCCTCTCTTCTTTCATACATGCAAAGTGGTTGTGGATCAAATCAAAGTAAGAATAAGTTTGGATTTCAAATTCTATGAGATAGAGTTTTAGAAATCCATAACTCTTTCATTTTTACACTGAATTTACCCAGATTTTATTTAAAATTTTTGTAACTTTTAGGGCACACATTGTGCACCCTTTGCTGATGGTCCATGTATGAAAATAAGAAGGAGGCACCCAAGAGTTGGGCGCCCCTTATCTTGCCATGTTTGGATAAGCCTTGACTAGGTATTTGACCTAGACAAGGACTCTATCATATCTCTCTCTATGAAATGGGTTTCTTCATGAAATTTTTGAAGATTATAGAGATTTGAGAGAATTTTAGGGCATCCAAAAATTAGAGAGAAATATCTTTGGGTCATGGAGATATAATAGACACAAGATAGGGTGTCTAGGAGAGAGTAAAGAGAAGAAGAAGTGGGTCTTCTTCTAGGGTTGTTAGTTTCATCTCTTCCCTTCCTCCATCTTGAGTTTTTTTGAGAGCGTCTTAGATCTAAAACTCCTCCTCCTACTTCTCATCTTTGGAAGAGCCCAAATCAAGAAGAAGGAGGAACCTCATCAACCATCGAAGAAGGATCAGCATAGTACTAGCATACTGTGCTGATTTTCTAAAGCAGGACTTCTGATCGAGATTCGTGGGCTCGTGTGGATGACTCCTAGAGACCGGATGTGTGTACAGTTTGCAACATCATTCTCAAGCCCAGATCAGCAAGGTTAGAACATCTAACTTGCAAGGTAATAGATCTGATCTATTGTTTAATACATACATTAGATGTAGTATAGAAATATGTTGATATGATCAACATGTAGTTCATACTCTATATATTTTAATTTTTAATTTAATACTATATAATAATCATGTAATAAGATCTTAGATCTAAGAATTCTCTAATTTTAGAAAATAAATTTTGATTTATTTTAGTCTTCCACTACCTAATCTTGAAAAAAATTTAAGATCTAACCCTGAAACCCTATTTCTGGTTCCTTCACTTTGGAGGTTGAGGAATGGAGGAAGAAGGTAGCTTAAGCACCGACCCAAGCTTTTTCACTGGTTACCCTAAGTAAGATTTCTCTATCTGTAAGAAAAAGTAGCATTGGAAAGAAATGTAGATTTTTGATTTTTGAGGAGTGATGGTTTTTCCATTTGAGAGAAATTAATTAAGCAAGGATGGAGATTTTTCCTTAATTTATCTAAGCAAGTTTATATTGATCTTGTCAAGGAATTTTACTCAAATTTAGTCTTCTCTGATGGTATTTTGAGGTCTACTGTGAAGGGAGTCCAAATCATTTTGAATGCACCTAGGCTAGGTAGACTCCTTCAGATGCCTTGTGAGGGTAGTTGCCTAGATGAGCTACCCAATAAGAAAATTGGACTTAGGACTATCCTTGGAGGAGAAGATGTAGAAGGATTTCTAAAAATTAAGGCCAAAGATCTGAGTGTGGAGATGAGATTGCTCCACCACATGGTATCTAGGATTTTCTTCTCCAGAGGGAGAAGATATGATTTCATGATTGCTAGGAATATCTGCTTGATGCGCCATATTATTTTTGAGACTCCCGTGAACCTACCTTTCCTGATGATCGATGCCATGAGGGAAGCCTTGAACAGATCCAAAGCTCCCTTACCATATGGCATGGCTCTCATAGTGATTTTTAGGGAGTCTGAAGAGAGCTTTGATGGAGAGGTTGTTTGTAGACTGTCATATACTGACATCTACAATGACCACTCCCTTCGACGCATGGGATTTGTTAGAGTTGATGGTCGTTGGGCCAAGGGCCGTCCAACTATAGCCGATGAGGAGGAAGAGCATGCTGAGGGGGAGGATCCATCTTCACCATCGGTGCCTAGACAGAGTCTAGTTGACCACGCTATATCAGAGCCTGAGGTAGGACCCTCAGTCAGAGTACCCCCATCAAGCCGTACCGTGCCATCTTTTAGCTTGGGGGATGATGATATGGGACTGTTGGCTGAGAGAGTGGCAGGCATTCTATCTGTTTAGCAGTAGCGATTTCAAGATCAGGTTCTTCAGCAGCTCCATCAGTTTCAGCAATATCAAGGGTAGATTCCTCAGCAGGTGTAGCAGCAGCAGTATCGTCTGAAAGAAGAGTGTCCAATAAGCCAATCATAAGTATATTGTGATGGGATTTTTCTTTATAATTTTCCAACTCATATAATAATATTTATTATTTGAGGCATTGATTCATCATATTAGCTACATCTTATTATATCTAAGATTATGATGAACCCTAAAGATTAGGGTAATAGTTTTAAGAGATATGAATGGATCATGCTAGTGAGACCTAAAATCCTAAAATCGTAATCTTAAACATTCCTGATCGTAGGAGCATTGAGTCTGAGATTAATGTTTCGGATAGACTGGCACATCCTATGATTGCTCGATGGAGAGGATGGCAGATCTCACTGGCCACTTGTGTGGGACATTAATTCAAGGATGTGGGTGCTCATCTGAGAAATGAGTTCACTAAATTGACTCAATGAAAAAGAATATCTTATGGAAGCCTTACTTGTATATCAAAGATGGTTCTCTAAGTGGGAGTTGTGCAAGTGATCCTTAGACCTGGAACCAGCATGAAATCTTATGCACATGAACCCATATTTTAGTTTATACTCAGGCGTGGCATTAAGACATGTACAGGGTATTCTGGATATGGTGGAATGTATATGGAGGTTGTGAGTATATCAACATAGAATCGATCACTCCTAGTAAGAGGAGATCGCATCCTGTGTATTCTCAATCCTAGATGACTTGAGAAAAATCTTTTGGCCAAAAGCAGGAAAGAGATTAGAAAGAGTTTCTATTGCTTCTTCATTGGAGTCATCATTGGCTAATTGAGAATCGATATAAATATGTGTTTGAGTTTGACATGATTCCATACTCATAACATGTTCAGGGTGCAGAGACGATCGAAGGATTGAATTATAAGGTAACTTATCACTGAAGGATATATTTGATATTTTTATCAAATTTTATATCTTCTGAGTAGTCATGATATGTTCCTAGATATCAATCTTAACTTGTAAGTTTTTGATCAAATTAAAGAGTTTAATTCGATCGCCAATTAGAAAGAATTCTAATTGTTGAGCTTGAGTTAACTCGATTGGATCTAAATCGATTAGATTGAAATCTAATCAAATTTGATCAACCTGCACCCAGACCTACTGCTGGCTAGATGTGGAACTCAATGGGTCATACACATATAGAAATTTGCCAAGCATCCTTTTGAAAAAGGTTGATTGGAATTTTGGATTCAATTAGGGTTTTGGTATGCATGCTAGCACATGTCGAACCCTTGCTCCTTTGGAGATCAATTTGATCTCATCCCTTGCTAATTAGCTAGCCCAATTTAGTGAGTATTTGGGTCAGGTCATGCCTCTTGAAAGCAATCCAAATTGGGGTGCCATATCTCATTTTAACGCCAATTATGAAGAGTCCAAGTTGTGAAGGACTCTTGGTGCAAAATAGGTTCTGCATACAAGTGTTGGCATGGACAGATGAAAAGACTCCTTTTGGCATTGGATTAAGATGTGTGCAGCTACCCATATCACCCTCCATCCTCTGTTTCACACCACAAAGCATGAGATGTATTTTTTCTAAAATTTTTAGGGTGGAGAAAAATTAGAAAAAGGAAGGAAGTCTCGCACGCGTGCGCAGAAGTGTCACATCTCTCTAAGATTTAGAGAGACTTTCTCCTCATAAAATACTTTCAAAATGGAACTATTTTTTGTGATAATATTCCATGTTTGATAAGCTATTTTTGTTGATTTTTATCTAATTTTTCTAGACTTATCTAGATGCCAAATGGATGCCATAAGTTCCTCCTCATGCCTACACGCATCGTGATCAGACTTCACATGAAAGAATTTGATAACACATACATTTGGGGGAATTTTTATCTACTTATTAGGTTTTATAGAATTATAATTGAATCCTCTATCCACATGAATTTTTTAGGATTTTTTTTGTTTGAGAAGGGATATGAAAATATCCCTTCTCTGATCGTGCTTGCAGAGCAGGGTGCTGATCGACGTATCATTGATAAGAGTCCTTTTGTTTGAAGAAACTTTTATCTCTAATAATCAGATTAGATAAACCTCTTGGATGAGGCATGTCCCTCTCTTTTGGCATCCCTCTGGTGGCTATAAATTGATCAGGGCGATAGGTGTCTGATGCATTCAAAAAGAGTTTTCAATTTGGTCTCCATTGCTCTCCTTTCTTTCTTACAACCTATCTTAGTTTTAGGACAAGGCTTTGAGATTTAAGACAAAGCCTTATCTGATCTTAACAAGGGTTGTGAGAGTCCTAAAGAAGGAGAATCAGAAGTTTAGTGGAGGTTTTGAGAGGATGGAGTCAGGTTCTTAAAGAAACTTGATCGGTACAGGGCTAGTTGAGTTCTAGGGCCTAGAACTCTTGAAGTAAGGTGAATAAGGAGCGCTATCTTTGATTCAATTTTTGTGTGGATCATCATTGGAGGGTGGATACTTTGATGCCTGATAGAATTAAGATTAGCACTATAGGTATTCTTCTTATCCTAATTTATATTTATTGTACTTTGATTATTATAGTCAAGGGTTTCTGGGCATTGGGGTTTCCGATGCATCAGATGTTTTGAATTAAATTTTAAACACCTAACCTTCCGCTGCGCCATCAGAACCCAATAGTGGTATCAGAGCCTACCTTGATTTATATAATCAAAGGTTAAATTATTGTCATGATTGTGATCAAGCATAGATTTTTGGTTTGGTTCCAGTCAGGTCAAGAGTTGAACCTGATTGAACATCCAAACCCTCATATATCTTAGAGATATATTTTAAATATAAAATACATGATGTATATATAGAATTTTTCATAGTAGCTTAGGACTCTAATTGGATTCATCATCAGGCCGTCCAGTTATAAGAGCAAGTAGAGTTTAAGGATCCTCTCTTCCTATTCAATAGGGTACTCTTATGGCATGTTGGGATGCCACTGTGATGTCTCAAGAAGAAAAATCACGAAAAGAGTATTTTATATTCATGCATATTATTTGAACTTCATGCATATATGATATGCTTGAGATGTTTAGTTATAATCATATTGTATGATTATGATTTTGTATCTTAGAGATATGAATAGATGCCATGATTAGTTGTTATGATTGTTAAGATACAACTATAATAGTGCATCATTGTGATTGAATTAGGATGTGCTTGAAACCATTAAAGCTCTTATAAAAATTATATTTAGTCATAGTTTTATAAACCAGTAGCTGACCTATTTCTTAAATCGATTAATCAATTGGTATCTAAGGAGTATTTCAAATGCGGTGGTTATTTAATTGATTTCATTGCTGGCCTGACCAATTTTATTGGTGTCTAAGAAAAGCAACGGGGAGACCCCCACCAATCTTAACACTTTTCTGATCAATTAGATTAATTCGAATCTTGAATGAAGGTAGCTTAGTATTTTGAACACTACATATATCTTTCTTCATGCCTAGTCAATATCTTATTAAAAACCATAGTAGGTTTGTTGTGATATCCACAATGTTTGCTTTGGAGATTGATGTGGATTTGTCTTGATGCATATTATATGCTTTATGGCATATTTGGATATATTGCATTGTTGTCATATCCACAAGGGCATCATTTTTTAGATATGATTATATGAAAATGAAGAATCTTACTTAACTAAAAAATACTATAGTTTGTTGTGATATCCATAAGGCTATGAGTATTTTTAGAGGCAGATTATGTTGAGAGTTGCATGAGAAGCAATTGGATAGATTTTTCTACCTTTGAACTCATTGAGGTTTGTTGTGATATCCATAAGGCTTCATTGAGGGATTAGGGTCTCAACCCCATTAAGAAACTAGATTAGAATTTCTCGTTTACTATAGGAGAGGGCTATGGTATCCGATAAAATAGTAGGAGACACCACTAGTTTAAAAATTCTCATCTAGTTACGCATGTCAAACATTAGTGGTCTGCTTATACTATTATACTTTATATAGATTTAAGTCTACATTATGACTTCTTTATTTTCACTACATGATACCATAGATAAAAATATGTTGATCGATCCAACTATGTGGATTGGTTGAGGAAGTTGCAAGTTAGGTTCGTATCGGAGAAAAACTTCAATATTTTGGATATTCCTGATCTTAGAATGGTCAGTAATAATGAGAAGGCAATGATGTCCATATGGATATTGTTTGTGACAAATTTGGACATTAGGAGTATAATTGTAAAAATTATCTTGTAAGATTGAAGCAGGGTGCAAGTGTAGCACAAAAAGGTGTGTTTATGATACAGACTTATATTTTATTGAGTGGTTCAGACTTTGATATTTAGGTATTAGATACCGCTTGTAGATCGTATATTTGTAATTTATTACAGCGACTACAGAATATCAAAGGTCTGAAAAGAGGTGACCTCGAGCTGTATGGCGCAAGTGGAGAGTTCATTAGCACAGAGGCTGTAAAAACCTGTATGCTTGATTTTCCTTCGGACAAAATTTTAGAATTAAAAGATTATTTTTATATGTCAAAGGTCACTAGAAATATTATTTCTATTTCTTTATTATTAAAACAAGGTTATGAAATAAGGCTAATGGAAAATGGATGCTACATTTTCTTTTCTAATGAATTTTAGGGCAGTGGTTATATTGATAACAATCTTTTAATTCTTGCACTCAATGAAAATATTTTTCATATTGAAAAAAATATGAAAAGAAAGAGAGAAGATGTGAATGTCACATATTTCTGGCATTGTCATCTTGGTCATATTAGTAAGTCATGAATAAACAAGTTATACAAAGAAAAATTCTTTGACCCATATGATTATGTATCATTGGGAACATGTAAATCTTGTCTCATAGGTAAGATGACCAAGACTCTATTTTCTAGACATAGAGAGAAAGCGAATGAGTTATTAATCCGGGTACATACATATGTATGTGGACCAATAGTAACTCAGGTCAGAGGAGGATACTTCTATTTTATCATCTTTATAGATGATTTATCAAGGTTTGGATATGTGTATCTTATGAAATATAAATTTGAAGTCTTTGATAAGTTCAAGGAGTATCAATGTATGGTCGAGAAATAAACTAAAAAAAACTATCTTATTCTTCGATCTAATCGAGGAGGAGAATACATATCCAATGAATTTTTTGATTATCTTAAAAGTAAAAGTATTCTCTCTGAATGGACCCTTCCTTACACACTCCAGTTAAATGGTGTAGCAGAAAGGAGGAATTGCACTTTGATGGATATGGTGTGGTCCATGATGTGCTTCATTGATCTCTTAATATCTTTCTGGGGATATGCCCTAGAGACTGCCATATATATATATTAAACAGAGTGCCTTCAAAGTCTATTGCAAGCACACCATAGGAGATATGGAAGGGAAGGAAGCCTAATCTTAAACATCTTAAGACTTGGGGCTGTCTTGCTTATGTCAAAAATATTTTTAGATATAAGCTTAGTACTAGATCAGACAAGTGTAGATTTGTAGGGTATCCTAGAAAAACTAATGGATACTATTTCTACCACCCTACTGAATAAAAGGTGTTTGTTAGTAGGCACGCCACTTTCTTAAAATATAAACTCTTCCTAGAAGGAGGCAGTGGGATGAATATTGAACTTATGGAAGTTCAGGATCTACAAATCAATCCAGAAATACCTGTGGTTGAACAACAAGAAGATCCTCAATCAGAAGTACCCAAGAATAAGGTACATCTACAATACACACCTTCTCTCTGAAGCTCAGATAGAGTGCATCATGCACCTCTGAGATTTGATTTTGTCACTGAGAATGATAATATGATCAACATCATTCAGGATGATAATCCACTAACCTATTCGAAAGCTGTCATGAGTAGAGACTCAGACAGATGGCTAAAAGCCATGAAATATGAAATGGACTCGATATATATTAACCAAGTGTGGACCTTGATTGATGCGCCTGAGGGTGTGACCCCAATAGGGTACAAGTAGATCTTCAAGAAGAAGATCGGAGTAGATGGCCAAATAAAAACTTACAAAGCTAGGTTGGTGGCGAAGGATTTCAGACAAAGGCAAAGAATTGACTATGATGAAACCTTCTCACCAGTGGCTATGCTTAAGTCCATCAAAATTTTGCTTGCTATAGTGGCATACTATGACTATGAGATCTGGCAGATGGATTTCAAGACTGTGTTCCTTAATAGTAATCTAGAGGAAGAGGTCTATATGACTTAGCTAGAGAAATTTGTCTCAAGTGGAAGGGCAAATTGGATATGCAAGATAATGAGATCCATCTATGGATTAAAGCAGGTTTCGAAGAGTTGGTACATCCGATTTGATATAATAGTCAAAGAGTTTGGCTTTATCAAAATAAGGATGAACCATGTGTGCATAAGAAAATAAGTGAGAGTGCTGTTGTCTTCTTGGTTCTGTATATCGATGACATACTGCTCATTGAGAATAATATCCCAATGATGCAATCGGTCAAGACCTGGCTATCAAATAAGTTTTTCATGAAAGACTTCGGTGAAGCATCTTATATACTGGGTATAAAGATCTATAGAGATAGATCTAAAAGGATGTTAGGCTTATCCCAGTCACGGTACATAGATCTCATATTAAAGAGGATTAATATGGAGGCAAGTAAGAGAGGTTACTTGCCTGCAAGTCATGGTATACGTCTCTCCAAGAAAATATATCCTAAAATACTAGAGGAGAGAAAGAGGATGAATGAAATCCCTTATGCTTCGGCTATGGGATCAATTATGTATGCCATGCTATATACCAGGCCTGATGTAGCTTATGCTTTGGGCATAGCTAGCGGATTTCAGACTGATCCAAAAGTGGATCATAGAAAAGCAGATGTAGCAAGTCAATATCAGGATATATATTTATCCTAAATGATGGGGTAGTGAGTTGAAAGAGTTTCAAGCAGCAGATAGTATTTGACTCAATTATTAAGGCAGAGTACATCGCTGCTAGTGAAGTCATTAAAGAAGCTGTCTGGATGAAGAAATTTATCATGAATTTAGGAGTCGTTCCTAAGAATGAAGGACCGATGTCACTCTATTATAATAATACTTGGGCCATTATTCAAAATAAAAAATCTAAGTCTTATTATAGATCCAAGCACATCCTCAGACGCTTCCATCTCGTTAGAGATAAGATGTTGTCCTTGAGCGAGTAGACAGAAAGAACAATATAGCAGACCCATTCACTAAGGCCATACCATAGCAGCTAAATGATCACCATCTTGATTGTATGAGATACAAAGGTGATTGGCTTTAGTGCAAGTGGGAGATTGAAAGAAGAGTGCCTTATAAGCCAATTGCAAGTGTATTGCGATGGAACTTTTATTTATAATTTTTTAACTTATATAATAATATTTATTATTTAAGGTATTGATTCATCATATTAGCTGCATCTTATTATGTCTAAGATTATGATGAATCTCAAAGATTAGGGCAATAGTTTTAGAAAATATGAATGGGTCATGCTAGTGAGACCTAAAACCTTAAAACTCTAATCTTAAATATTCCTGATCGTAGGAGCATTGAGTCGGGGTCAATATTTCGGATAGACAGGCACATCCTATGTATGTTCGATAGAGAGGGTGGTGGATCTCACTGGCCACTTGTATGGGATACTAATACAAAGATGTGGGTGCTCATTTGAGAAATGAGTCCACTGAATTGACTTGATGAAAGAGAACATCTTATGGAAGCCATACTTGCATGTCAAAGATGGTTCTCTAAGTGGGAGTTATGCAAGTAATCCTTAGATCTCAGACCACCATGAAATCTTATGCACATGAACCCATATTTTAGTTCATACTCAGGCATGGCAATAAGACATGTACAGGATATTTTGGATATGATAGAGTGTGTATGGAGGTTGTGAGTAGGTCAACATAGAATCGATCACTCCTAGTAAGAGGAGATCGCATCTTGTGTATTCTCAATCCTAGATGACTTGAGAAAAATCTTTTGGCCAAAAGTAGGAAAGAGATTAGAAAGAGTTTCTAATGCTTTTTCATTGGAGTCATCATTGGTTAATTGAGAATCGATATAAATATGTGTTTGAGTTTGACATGATTCCATATTCATAACATGTTCAAGGTGCAGGGATGATCAAAGGATTGAATTGCACGGTAACTTACCACTGAAGGATATATTTGATATTTTCATCAAATTTCATATCTTCTGGGCAGTCATGATACATTGCTAGACGTCAATCTTAACTTATATATTTTTGATCAAATTAAAGAGTTTAAGTCGATCACCAATTAGAAATAATTCTAATTGTTGAGCTTGAGTTAACTTGATTGGACCTAAATCGATTAGATTGAAATCTAATCAAATTTGGTCAACTTATATCCGAACCTATTGCTGGCTAGATGTAGAACTCAATGGGTCACACACATATAAAAATTGACCAAGCTTCCTCTTGAAAATGGTTGATTGAAATTTTGGATTCAATTAGGGTTCTGGTAAGCATGCTAGCATGTGTGGAACCCTTGCTTTTTTGGAGATCAATTTGGTCTCATCCCTTGCTAATTAGCTAGCCCAATTTAGTGGGTATTTAGGTCACATCATGCCACTTAAAAATAGTCCAAATTGGGGTGCGACATCTCATTTCAATGCCAATTAAGAAGAGTCCAAGTTGTGAAGGACTCTTAGTGCAAAATAGGTTCTGCATACAAGTGTTGGCGTGGGCAGAAGAAAAGAGTCCTTTTAGTATAGGATTAAGATGTGTGTGGCTGCCCATATCAACCTCTATTCTCTAGTGCACATCTCAAAGCATGAGATGTATTTTTTCTAAAATTTTTGGGATGGATAAAAATTAGAGAAAGGAAGGAAGTCTCGCACACGTGCAGAAGTATCACATCTCTTTGAGATTTGGAGAGTCCTTCTCCTCATAAAATACTTTCAAAATTGAATTATTTTTTTTGATAACATTGAATTTTTGATAGGATATTTTTGGTAATTTTTTTGGAATTTTTTGGACTTATCTGGATGCCAAATGGATGCCATAAGTTCCTCCTCATGCCTGCACGCACCGTGATCAGACTTTGCATGAAAGGATGTGAGAACACATCCATTTGTAAAAATTTTTATCTACTTATTCAGTATTATAGAATAAAATTGAATTCTCTATTCACATGAATTTTTGAGGATTTTTTTGATTTGATAAGGGATGTGAAAACATCCCTTCTCTGGTCGCGCATGCAGAGCAAGGAGCTGATCGACGTATCATTGATAAGAATCCTTCTATTTGAAGGAACTTTTATCTCTGATAATCAAATCAGATAAACCTCTTGGATGAGATGTGTCTCTCTCTTTTGGCTTCCCTCTGGTGGCTATAAATTGGCCAAGGTGATAGGTGTCCGATGCATTCAGAAAGAGTTTTCAATTTGGTCTCCGTTGCTCTCCTTTCTTTCTTACAACCTATCTTAGTTTTAGGACAAGGCTTTAGGATTTAAGACAATGCATCATCTAGTCCTAACAAGGGTTGTGAGGGTCCTAAGAAAGGAGAGTCAGAAGTTTAGAGGAAGTTCTGAGAGGATGGAGTTAGGTTCTTGAAGAAATCTGACCGATACAGGGCTAGTTGAGTTCTAGGGCCTAGAACTTTTGAAGCAAGGTGAAGAAGGAGCGCTGTCTTTGGTTCAATTTTCGTGTGGATCACCATTGGAGGGCGGACACTTGGATTCCTTATGGAAATTGCGATTAGTGCTATAGGTATTCTACTTATCTTAATTTATATTTATTGTACTTTGATTATTATAGTCAAGGATTTCTGAGTATTAGTATTTTTGGTGCATCGAGTGTTTTGAATGAAAATTTTAAACACCTAACCTTCCGCTGCGCCACTGGAACCCAACATCGTCATCCTCCATCAAGTTCTTTTTCTGATCCTTCCTCAAATTTTTTTGTCATGCCACACATCTCTTCATTGATGGAGCTCTTGTCTATCTGAGTACAAGACTGGAGAGTGTGAAGAGCACCCTACTCAGGTTCAGTGGCAGGATTTTTGATATTGAGAAAGAGATCAGATAGATTTTAGATTCTCTATCAGTAGGAGCGAGCACATCGACCACTTCTTCACCTCAGCTGGATGATTTAGCTCGAGAGATAGAGAGACTCCACAGCCAGCTTCGTTCTTCTCTTGAGCTGATTCAAACAGATATCAGGGACTCCAGAGACTTCGTATCTACTGATCTAGATGGGCTTCGACTTACAGTGAGGGGGATCTTATCCCAGCTTGATGCCATTAGGACTCAGCTTCAGTCAGGCCCTCCGTATCCAGTGAGCCAGCCTTTGTCCAGCACATTGCTTTCCATCCTCCAACATCTTCCTCTCGGACCAGGCCCTTCGGTCGAGGATAAGGCTGATCATCTTTTACCTATCTTGAGCTCAATACCCATTCTCACTGATTTGATCATTTTGTACTAGACTTTTTAGGTTATATAGTTATTGTATTTTGTTTTATGTATGAGAGCTTTATGCTCATGGACATATATTATGACTCTTGTAACCTCTCTTTTTGTTGTAATTAATAAATGAGGTTATTACCATGGCTCACTTTTTTTTTCTTGGATTAATGAACGACTGTTATACTTGAATAAATATACTATTACTCTGATACCTGACATATAACCATGAAAAATCTTACTCCCTTTAGTCCATTTTTTTGATAATGTCAGAAAGGGAAAGAAAGTAGTGTATTGTCTATCTGAACTTTTTAAATTTAAATGTTCTTTTAAATTTTTTGCTCTGATATAGTATTTTGCACTGATACGCCTCTGATACACTCATTGTTTACTCTGATACATCTGTTTTTATCTTCATTTTGATACTTTTTGAAAAATTACTCTGATACATTTATTTTTTTTAAGTGCTCTGATAATTTTATTTTTGCATGGATGCCAAAATACCTTGATACATCTATTTTTGATTTTATGAAATGCTTCAATTTTTTTTCTTTTAATTTTTGATTCAAATGGTTTCATCCTTGCTTTGATATCAAAATGAGAAAATGAAAAAAAAACATTCCTTTCACATTTATTACTCTGATGTTAAAAATAAAGAAGAGAAGAATAAAATTCTTTTATAAACCATCTTTGCTTCAATAAGAAAAATTTTATAATTTGACTGCTTTTTATATAAGAAAGGAGGAGATTTTTTCCTAAATGGTCAAAATAATTATTTTATCTATTTCATGCAAGAAAGGGAAGGATTTTGGCTGATTAAAAACAATCTTCAGAAAAACAATGATATCTTCACAAATGAGTTTCAGTAAAATGAATTAAAATATTAAAAATTATTAAAAATATGTATCTCATAATTTTCTACGTTTAATCTTCAGCATATTCCTATAAGTGCTTCACAAACTCAAATTCTTTGAGCTTTAAAGACTTATTTTATGAACACTCAAATATTTTGTCATCATCAAAAAGGGGGAGATTGTTACTCCAAGAATTGATTTTGATGATTGCAAACTATTTGAAGAGACTACTGATATATTTCTTATCTTTGAAAAATATTTTTATGATATTTCAGATAGTCCAAAAGATTGGGTTTGAAAAGCTTTATCAAGTGTGCCAAAGTTGAAGTTTCTGCAAGTTGGAGAAGTTTTCGAAGCTTTTTGAGAGTGTCCAATTGATTTGAAGCCATTTGAGAGTATTTAAAAGTATTCTGATAAGTTTTAGACCTTAAATACATGAAAATCTGGATTGACACAAAATGGGGCAACCTATCTGGGTCATCCCCTTTCATTGGATAGCCGGCACGTTTCGTTTTGGCTCATGGCACGCAGTAGGATGACTCACTTGGGATGACCCCTGAGATCCTGAGGCCAAAACAGAAAGCTAAACTTTCTGTCTGACCAATTGGGGCATCCCATGGGACGTCCCATTGCCAGTAGGATGCCCTATGGGACGTCCCATTCCTACAAGCACGGATAACGGCTAGTTTTCAACCCATTTTTGATGCATTTAATGTGCATTAAATACTCTTCAATGGTTCTAAATCAATACTAAGATATTTTTAAGAATAAATTATGATTATAAATACTCTCTTGAAGTGAGAAATAAAAAGTTTGCAAGCATTCAAAGCTCACATCAGAGAAAAGTTCAAAAATTTCTAAAAGAGAAGAAAAGAAGCATTCAATCAACTCACCAATCACTCTCCAGTTGCAATCAAGTGTGCAATTCATTGAGGGTGTTTAGCAAAAGCTTCTTTCCCTTAAGTATTATATTTCTATTATATTTATTGTGTTCATTTAAGGAGATATTATGCTAAATTTTTTGTACCCTATTTTTCTCACATTGTACTTTGGATTTTGAGTTTTGGAGGGTTCCAAAACTTGATTGGGTTGATCTGAACCTGAAATCGGATTGTTGAGGATTGACTTGTATTTAAAAAATAAGTATTCTTGCTTGAATAGCAAGAGTCGGAATTGTCCGACGTGTTGTATCATTGAAATTCTTTTAGTAGATTGAATTTTCAAGTAGGGACTTGGGGAGTAGATGTAGATGCAAGGTTGGCACAGAACCACTATAAATTTTTTGTATTTGTTGTGCTTGCATCTCTTTACTTGTTCTTTGTGTTTTATACTTGCTTACCTATCTTTTGTGTTTGATTTCATTTTTATTGCAAATCAACTCACTCCACTCATCACCTTAGCACATTACTTAAGAGCACTAATCTTAAAAATTTTAAAAAGATCCAATTCACCCCTCATCTTGGGCTCTATATCTGGGCAACATCTTCATAGCTATTCAATGCTTTTCGCTTGGATTCAACTGATACCTACTCCTGACACTCACAGCAAGGATAATATTGGGTCGAGTACAAAGAATGGCATGCATGAGGCTTCCTGTCATTGAAGAATATGGGATCCTACTCATGTGCTAAATCTCCTCAAAAGTGGTAGGATATATCATCTTAAAGAATCGATTTCCATGCCTAAGAGGTAGCAAACCCTTTCAGAGTTTTTTATGCTGAACCACTTCAGCACTTTCTCTATGTATAGCTTTTATGATAGATCAAGCATCCTTCTAGATCTATCTCTATAGACCTTTATTCTAAGGATATAGGATGCTTCCCCTAGGTCCTTCATGAAGAATTTCTTAGGCAACCAAGTTTTAATCGAGGTCAGCATGGGAATATCATTCTCAATAAAGAGGATATCATGCACGTACAATATGAGGAAGACAAGCATGCTTCCACTGATCCTTTTATAAACACAAGATTTTCTTCATTTTTGATGAAATCAAATGATTTGATCATATCATCGAAACCAAAATTCTAGCTCTGAGAAGTCTGCTTTAGTCTGTAGATGGACCTTTACAGCTTGTTGACTCAATGATCCATATCACCGGACATGAAATCCAGAGACTGCTCCATATAGATATCTTCCTCAAGATATCCATTCAGAAAAATAGTTTTTATTTCCATCAGCTAGATTTCAAAATCATAAAAGCTACAATAGCAAGTAATGTACGAATGGATTTCAGCATAGCTACAAGTGAAAAAGTGTTATAATAGTCAATGCCTGCATGCTGACTATAATCCTTCACCACCAACCTTATCTTATAGATCTCTACTTTACCATCGACTCTTATTTTTCTTTTATAGATCCATTTACACCCAATGGGAATAATTTTCTTCAGTGGATCAACTAAGATCCATACCTAGTTTGAGTGCATCGAGTCAATTTCTAACTTCATTGCATCTAACTATTTCTCAGAATCAATGTCAAACATTGCCTCATCAAAAGTATAAGGATCATCACTATGACCCCCATCTCCTAAAAGGAACACTTCCTCTACATCCTCTTATAGCATACCCATGTATCTTTTAGGAGGATGGGAGATTCTACTTGATTTACGAGATGGAGGTGAAACATTAACTACTGGCTCATCATGGATAGATTTTTGAGGATTTATAGCTCGTTGTTGTTCAGTGATATTCTCATCGAGCACAACTAACCTCCCACTACCACCATCTTGAATAAACTATTTTTCTAAAAATATGGCATTATGACTCACAATCACATTGTGATCATGTGAAAAGTAAAATAGTACCCCATAGATTCTTTGAGAAATCTTATAAATCGAGTTACTATAGATCTATCCTCTAACTTGTTAGCTTTCTGTCTCTTGACATAGGCTAGACATCATCATATTTTAAGGTAACTTAAACTCAGCTTCTTACCGTGTCATATCTCATATGGTGTGGTAGAAATAAGTTTAGAAAGAATCTTATTTAAAATATGCATCACAGTAAAGCATGTCCACAAAGAAATAAGGATAAATCAGTGAAGCTCATCATAGATCGAACCATATCTAATAAGATCCTATTTCTCCTTTCAGATATGCCATTGAGTTGAGGTGTGCCGGATGGAGTCCATTAAGAGACTATAACATTCTCCTTAAGATATCTCATAAATTTAGTACTTAGATATTTCCCTCCTCGATCAGATCGAAGGACTTTGATGGGTTACCTATTTGCTTCTCTACTTCATGTTTAAATTTTCTGAATCTTTCAAAAGCTTCAGATTTGTATTTTATTAGAAATACATATCTGTACCATGACAGATCATCTATAAAGATAATAAAGTAACTATAACCATCCCTAACCTACACATCAAGTGAGCCACACACGTCAGTGTGTACCAGGATTAGTAACTCAATGATCTTTTTTCTTTGTCCCATAAAGAGTACCCTAGCCATTTTCCCTCAAAGACACAATTCACAAGATGAAATGGACTCAGATTTAACCAAGTCAAGGATCTCATCCTTTTTCAGTCTATTTATCCTGTCTTCTCTAATATGGTCAAGCCTATTGTGCCATAAGTACTTATGGTTAAACTCATCTTTGGATCTCTTTTGGTCTATGACACTAACTACTTGCTTATTTAAGTTCACATTAGCATCAATATGCAAGAGATAAAGACTGTCAATCAAAAGATCAGATGTAATCGATATATTTCATAAATAAATAGAACAATAGTCTTTATTAAATTAAAAATTAAATCCATCCTATGCTAGTACAGAAATCGAAATCAAATTTTGGCCAACTACAGGAGCAAAATAATAGTTTTTTAAATCTAATTTAAAGCCTGACGGTAATTGAAGAGGGTAAGTTTTAATAGTTTCTACAGTAATTTTTGCTCCATTGCTGACCTGAAGGATCATATCATCTTACCTTAACCTCCTACTTCCTATTAGCATTAGATGTATGTCCTAGAAGCCAATATGGCTGACACATTACAATAAATTTAGGATATAATTTTATACTTTATATATTAATTTGATCAATAAAAGGATAAGTTTATTTTTTATTTAAGTGTGATGTATCTTTTGAATCATCCATAAAATTAACTTTCGATACATATTCTCAAAGTGTTGAGAATTAGAGATATGTATTAAATTCCTAAATGCTTCTGGTCATAGAATTATCATGAGGATGGTAATTGATCCAGATAGATCGATGCACAGATCGCTTCCTTCGAAATAGATGAGTCTTTAGTCTATAGTGTAGAGATACTAGATGATGAGTATGGATAGTTGCTAGAGAATAACTAGTACTGAGTGTGACTATACAAGAGATCACTTAGATTTCTATTCAATTGTCAGTGATGGTCTTGATGCTGTAGTTGTGTGAATGGTCCTTTGATCTGAGATTGTACTACTGCTCATGATGAGGCTGTTGGAGTTTGACTGACACATAAACATGGATCTCAATGAGCCCTTGTAGTGGATGTTGGCGACAGTTGGTCCTCTGCAGGAGTAGGGTGCGCATCAAAATGGGATCTATTGATCTTGATAGAGAGGAGTAGTTCAATGAGATTTGAGAGGCTAAGTTTGAGAATCTATGGCCACAGTAGTGTGATGATAGAAAGAAATTTTCATAAAAATCATAATTGAACTTGAGCTGATCGAATCTATCATATGACTGACGTTGAGGTTTGACGATTTATTCATGACCTGCCATCTAGTCAGGATTCACGATAGAGCGACTGAATCACACGTTAGCTATATCTAGAAGTTTATTTTAGTTCTACTGGGTTACCACTATATACTGCTAGGTGTCACTGGTAGATTGTGAGTGCTCATTAGGATTGTTCTAGATCAACAATTCTTGATGAGTTAGAGTGAAATTATTCTGATCCATTGAAAAGAGTTTCAATGATACTTTGATAGAGATCATTGTATATCTCACTACCAGATAGAATTGAATCTATGAGGTCACACAATAAGGAGATTAGACCTAAAATAAGTAATTGAGCTTATGAAGTATCAATTGGGTTTAAAGAAACTCGATTGGGTTCAAGGCAACCTTGCTAGCACATGGTTGGACCCAACTTTCTCTTTATATTTAAATTTTTTATTTGATAAAATAATTCAAACTTAATTATTTGTTAATAATTTAAATGAATTAGATTCATTAAACTCCAATTGTTGAGTGTCTAAGGTTTTGGATCAAATGAATTAAGGATGCAAGTCCCTAATTAATTTTCTTGATAGTTATTTTTGGACGTCACCTTAATTTGATCAAGTTGGGTATGTCCCATGATTAGAGAGCTTTTTGATCTTATATGGGGCATCTCTTGGGTGCATTATGGGGTGTGTTTATATGGCTGCAAGGGCACCAAGAGTTGGCACCTAATAGGACTCCTAATGGAGTTTAATAACTTAAGTTATTCAAAAATCTAATGCAAATAGGACTTGGATTATGAGATTGAATAGGATTCAGTCCTTTTATCTATTTAAAGGGACCTCCGCTAAGGTCCCTAGAGCATCCAAATATGCAGCCCCATGCCTCTTAAAGACCCCCACGCCCTCTCTTCTCCTTGTTGGAGCATGATCTTGGCTCCTCCCATGGACCTTGGGTGCAGCAGAACCAGCAACGAATAGATCTGGAGTCGTCTGGACACGATTCAAGGCCCTTGACGAAATCAGCCTGGTTGCTGTCTTCTTCGTCAGCCTTTCGTTCCAGATGAAGAACACCTTTGAAACTACTTCTAAAAAATCCAAGATCTAGTATCCAACTAGATCAGACTTGGATCGAGGTCCTCCAATTCGTAGATCTCCAATTGGGGCATTCTAGGTGGGGAAGAAGATAGATGGAGACAGACCTCGCAGATCTATCCTACTGCAGCCTTTCTTGTAGATCTGTTGATGGAGATCTCACCCATGCCTCAAACGATCTCAGATCAACTCCAGATCTGAGAGGGACTTGTACCAACCTTTTCTCAAGAGATTTCAGGTCCTAGACGTGGTGTTTGGGTGCCTACAGGAGTGGGAGAGCAGATCTGGTAGGCAGCTGCAAGGGGGAAGGGGCTAGCGCCTCCCCTTCTTCTCTTTCCTTTTATGGACTGGCAGCAAGAAACCCTAGGGTTTCTTGCTCCTGGGGCATGGAGAATTTGCTAGAGAGAGAGGGAGAAGAGAGAGGAGACTTGGGAGAAAGAGTTGTTTATTTTCTTGGCTTAATCAAACATATACAAGTACATGTATATATAAACATCGGATCAAGTGACCCAAACCCAAAACTCCCTTGACCAACTCTATGGGAGATTAGGTTAACCCAAGCCCATGTACACCCATGACTCGACCTAATCTCACCTATCCTAGGCTCAGACCTGGCCTATAAAGAGTTGGTCCCTTGAGGCCCACATAACCTAGACCTCAAGAACCCGAAAGGCCCACAACCTTTCAACCTAGGGCCCAACTAGCCCTAGAGTCTCCATGAAGCCCTCATGAATGATGGACCTTGGCCTTAGCCTTGGTCCCCTGGGCCTTGGGCACACCACCTGGATCATAACAATCTCCACCTTGGTGTCCCAAGGCCTCAACCAGCTCCACTCTGTCCTTGCGACTGTAGACCCATTTGCAGCCAATGAGCCTCTTCCCCTGTGGCAACCGCACCAATCGCCACGTCTGGTTCTGGTGGAGAGACTGCATCTCTTCGAACATCACCTGAACCTACCGCTCTCTGTCCTGGCTCTCAATAGCCTCCTGATACGTATATGGGTCTCCATTCGCTATCACCAGGGCATATGACAGCGTCTCCTCGAAGCCATATCGGTCGATTGCCTGATGGTCCTCTTGGGCTTGTGTAGGGCAACACCGATATCAGTCCTCGATCTAGCTCGCTCCTGCTGGACCTCTCCACCTCGATCATCCATCCGAGTCCTCTCCACCTGTGGAGACACCTTAGGTAGGTTCTTCATCTGAATGTCATGTCCTCCCGTAGTACCTGCAAGAGGCAAAATAAAAGAGGTAAGCTGTCCAACAGTGCCCTGCTGGATCTCCTCCTGCTCCTGCTGCTCCTCCATGCCTGCTCACCTCCGTAGGACTGACTCCTCATCAAAAGTTACATCCCGACTAATGATGACCTTCTTTTCCAAGGAATCCCATAGCTTGTATCCCTTGACTCCTCGCGGATAGCCTAGAAACACTGCCTTGCGTGATCTGGCATCTAGCTTGCTCCGCTCACCAGCTCCAATGTGTACATAGGCCGTGCACCCAAATATCCGTAGATGGCCCAGCCCAATTGTCCTCCCAGACCACACCTCCTCTGGAAGCCTGCCATCCAACCTGGTGTGAGGTGACCGATTGACCAAGTACCCCGCTGCGTCAACTGTGTCAACCCAAAACTCCTTTGGAAGCCCTGCCTGCAGCCTCATGCATCGTGCCTTTTCCAAAAGTGTTCTGTTCATTCTCTCAGCCACCCCATTCTGCTGTGGAGTCCCCCTAACTGAGAAGTGTCTCCTGATCCCACACTCCTCACAGTAGTCCTGGAACTCTCTGCTGGTGTACTCCCCACCATTGTCTGACCTCAGACACTTCACGCTCCTCCCCTGCTCCTTCTCCACCTCTGCTCTCCAGATCTTGAACTTGGTGAAGACCTCTGACTTCTCTCTCATGAAGTAAATCCAGAGCATCCTTGAGAAATCATCAATCAGGGTCATGAAGTATCTGACCCCATTCCTAGCTAAAACTGGGGCTGGTCCCCACACATCCATGTGTACTAACTCCAGAGGGACTGCACTGCGGGCTGTACTGATGTTGAACTGAACCCTCCTCTGTTTTCCCATCTGGCAAGGCTCACAGATCTCCCCTGTAGCACCATCCTCCAAATCAGAGATGAGTCCTCTCCTGCTCAACTCCCTCAGCCCCTTGTCACCCATGTGGCCTAGGCGGTAGTGCCACATCCTGTAAGTCCTCTCCTGGTCCTGTGCTGCAGCTGCTGCATTAGACTCTCCGGTCACCACAGATCCCTCCATGCGATAGAGGTTATTGTCCAACCTCCTGCCTCTCATCACTACCATAGCTCCATTGAAGATGTTCAGTACTCCGCTTCTAGCCCTACTGCTGAAGCTGTATCCACTGCGCTCCAAATAGCCTAGTGACACCAGATTCTTTTCCAGCTCCGGGATGTGCTTTACATTTATCAATGTCCTCACAATCCCATCAAACATCCTCACCCTGACTGTCCCTATCCCAGCGACCTTGCAAGGATGATTGTCACCTAGAGTCACTGATCCCTCATCTGTCTTGGTGTATGTAGCAAACCAAGACCTGTGTGGTGTGTAGTGATGTGAGCACGCAGAGTCTAGTATCCACTCCTCTGCGTACTACCTGTGACCATCTAATACCACAAGTAGATCATCTTCCACCTGCTGCCCAGCAACTGCACTCATTGATTCTGAGCCACTTCTTTCTCCCTTCTTGCTCTTCCATAGTGGACATTCTCGCTTGAAGTGCCCGAACTCTTTGCACTTGAAGCATTTCACCTCTTTCTTTCCCTTTCTGAACTTGGACCGCCCCCTGGACTTGCTTCTGCCTCTGCCTCTACCTGTCCTCTCCCCTACTGCCAAACCCTCCTGGGGAGCCCAATCTCTAGTCAACTTTTTCCTCTGCTCATTCGACCTCAGTACCAAGACCATATCCTCATACTCCAAAGTCTCCTTGCCGTAGAGTAGTGTAGTCACCAAAGAATCATATGATCCGGGCAGCAAACATAGAAGCAATAGAGACTTGTCCTCCTCATCCATCTTCACCCTGATATTCACCAACTCCATGCACAACTGGTCGAACCTCTGAATGTGGCCAATCACATCAGATCCCTCCTGCATCCGAAGACTGTACAACCTCTTCTTCAGCATCAGCTGGTTGCACATATTCTTCCCCATGTACATGGTGTGCAACTTCGACCAAAGGCCCTTCGGGGTCTTTTCTTCTAGCACCGAATACAATGCCGCATCCACCAAACATCCTCTGATCACCGAGTATGCTTTCTTCTCCAACGATGCCCACTGTCTATCTGTCATTCCCTCAGGCTTCTCATCCAAAGCCTGATCCAGATCTGCTTGCACCAGAAGATCCTCCACCTAAATTTTCCATATGAAAAAATTCTCCTTGCCATCAAACTTCTTGAAACCGACCTTCATATTGCTGCCCATGACTGGATCCAAGCCAAACAATTAATATAAATTCAAGAAGTGTAGAATATACCTTGATGGTACCTTGCTGAAAATTTTCAGCACTTGAGATCTTCAACTTCTCGCACTTGGAACCACTTCCTCACCACCGTGGCTCTGATACCAATTGGTGGAGCATGATCTCGGCTCCTCCCACAGACCTTGGGTGTAGCAGAACTAGCAATGAATAGATCTGGAGTCGTCTGGACATGATTCAAGGCCCTTGACGAAATCAGTTTGGTTGCTGTCTTCTTCGTCAGCCTTTCGTTCCAGATAAAGAACACCTCTGAAACTACCTCTAAAAAATCCAAGATCTGGTATCCAACCAGATCAGACCTGGATCGAGGTCCTCCAATTTGTAGATCTTAAATCTGGGTATTCTAGATAGGAAAAAAGATAGATGGAGACAGACCTCGCAGATCTATCTTGCTGCAGCCTTTCTTGTAGATCTGTTGATGGAGATCTCACCCATGCCTCAAACAACCTCAGATCAACTCCAGATCTGAGAGGAACTTGTACCAACCTCTTCTCAAGAGATTTCAGGTCCTGGACCTGGTGTTTGGGTTCCTGCAAGAGGGGGAGAGCAGATCTGGTAGGCAGCTGCAAGGGGGAAGGGGCTAGCGCCTCCCCTTCTTCTCTTTCCTTTTATGGACTGGCGGCAAGAAACCCTAGGGTTTCTTGCTCCTGGGGTGTGGAGAATTTGCTGGAGAGAGAGGGAGAAGAGAGTGAGAGACTTGGAAGAAAGAGTTGTCTATTTTCTTGGCTTAATCAAACATATACAAGTACATGTATATATAAACACCGGGTCAAGTGACCCAAATCCAAAACTCACTTGACCAACTCTATGGGAGATTTGGTTAACCCTAAACCCATGTACACCCATGACTCGACCTAATCTCACCTATCCTAGGCCCAGACCTGGCCCATAAAGAGTTGATCCCTTGAGGCCCACATAACCTAGACCTCAAGAACCCGAAAGGCCCACAGACTTTCAACCTAGGGCCCAACTAGCCCTAGAGTCTCCATGAAGCCCTTATGAATGATGAACCTTGGCCTTAGCCTTGGTCCTCTGGGCCTTGGGCACACCACCTGGATCATAACACTCCTCCCTTTCTCTTCTCCCTTGGGCATCCCATCTCTTCACGCCCATAAGGGCCTTGGCGTCCCCTCTTGCGTGCTAGTTCCTGGTGTTTGGTAGCAGCATAAAGTAAGGGAAAAAGGTAAGAGAAGAAGAAGATCAAGAAAAGAGATCAAGAGTTGATCGCAATCCAGGCTTCGTTCAAATTCGCAGACTGAATTTTTTTAGAGAAGAAAATTCAACTTGAAGAGGGCTGTTCTAGGCTGATCCTGAGTAGATACCCATAGAGGTAGGGTACATGCATGGCTAAGAGAGAGCCTCTTCTCTTTCAGATCTAGATTTAAAGAAAAAAATTATGAAACAGGTATGTAATTCGATCACATGTTAAATTTCAGTATATGTACAATTTCAGCATATGAAGTAGATCCTTGTGGTTTATATTTTATACATGCATGATATAAATTAAAAATATTTTAATCTACTTTTTTGCTATAATATTTAAAAAATAAAATTTTGAAATACACATGCATGCCCCTATATATAGATTCCAACAGTAGTGTCAGAGCCACGGGTTTCATATGCATGAAATTGACATATATATTTTGAAAAGAGTTTAAAATTTGATTTTTTCTTGATACATGAGATGTATAGATAAATTTTTAAATTTAAAATTTTATTTTAAATTTAATTTTAGAATATATAATTGATATGTTAAAGCATGCATAGATCTGAATTTTGATCTAGAATGGTTTCTAGTTCATGTTCATATGATACATAGATGCATGCATAAACCTAAAATTTTATATGATATGATTATTCATATATGAGATATATAATTACATGTTGAGGTCATAAAATTACTTTCAATATAATTCATGATTAGTATATGAGATATATGATATCATGTATTAATCTAAATTTTATTTAGATCTGAATTTTACATGCATATATGAGATATATGTTTATATATTAAATCTAAAAATTATTTTTATGATTTAAAATTTATCCAACATGTAAAAAATTTAAATTTAAAATTTAATTTTAGAATCTGAAATTTATGTTTGTGCATGAAGATTTTGGTTATGAAAAAATCAAAAATTAGATCACATAATAGGATTGTATCTAGGGTTTTTGATTTGAATCATATGGGTCTAATTCAATTAAGTAATTGATCAAACTGAGTCAAGTATTGATGTGAGTTAGATCAATTAAGTTATATGATCATGCAATTATTATTGATCAAATTGATTGAGTCCCATATATAGAATCGATTAACCTAAGGACCTAATTTAGCTCGATAGTTCGAGCCTGATTTGCTTGAGTTAACCTATTTGAACCAATTGATCTATTGGTGTCTAAGATAAGTAATTGAGATGTGATTATTTAATTGATTCTGTTAGCTTACTTGATCAATTTATTGGTGTCTAAAGAAAGCAACGGGGGGAACCCCACCTATCTCCACTTATCTGGCTAATTTGGAAGATTGAATCTTCAATAAAATTGCTTAGCAGTTTGGTTTAGCCCATACCAATTAAATCGATCATATGATGACTGCTTAGATGAGACCTAAACCTAAACCTCTCCATAAATATTAAGTCCATAGGTCTTCTACCATTGTAGATGTGCGAGTGTGCTACTCGTATTGATTGTTCTTAGTTGGTTACAGTGGTTCAGTTGCATCAAAAATATGCAACCACTCTATTAACAAAGAGTTACTCTAGGGTAAGGATGGGGTTGGGCCCAATAACTGTTAGGCGAGGGACCTAATGACTGCGTTGCACCTGCTTGTGAACGGTGAAGAGAAAATGGGTAGTTTAAAGAATGTATTTTTAAAATTTTACAGTGAAATAACAAAAAATTAAATATTTTAATCTTTTAAATATATCTTAGATCATATCTAAACTATCATTAAAGATCTATGACATAAAAAATTTATATATAAAATCTGATATAAAATAGAAAACTACATGAATCACATCAATGCCCTGAATCTGATCTAACTTTTAGATTATGTCGGTAGAATTCAGAACTCATCACCTTTTCATGGGTCGATGATCTCCACTACTGGTAAGTATGATACAAAGCTCTCATTGATGTCGAGCAGCCACACAGGTCATCCGATTTCTACAGATCGTCCACTTGAAGCTCTGATCGGATCTTCCTTCGTGAGAGTACTAGCTCGCATCGAAAGCTCTGGATGGCTGATCTAAGCTCCTTTCTATGGATCTCCCAAACTTTTCTAGATCAGAAGATGAAGCTTTACGAGGAGGTGATGGTGTGGAAGATTGGATAAGACTCACTCTTATATTTTTCTTCTCACAAAACCTAGAGATAAAACCATAGAACCCACAGCTCACGCCCGAGAAGAAGAACACTTCCTCTGTTTCTCACGCACAGAAGCCCAACCCACTCTCAACATTTTACATCCCCTCTCTTAGGTTTCTCATGCCAAAAGTTACTTCTAATCTCATGCAAAACTGATCTCCTTTTAAGGTTGGCACCCCATGGAAGATAAGGATAAGAATAAGATAGTTTCGGTTCAAATTCAAATATTGGTTGATTCTTATCACCAATTCAAATCAAATTTGAATTAAATTTTGAACTAAATTTTATCTTTATCTTATAAACTCAGAGAGGGATTGACCAACATTAGAATAGTATAAAAAATCTTACACAAAAATACTTTATGCATGGAGAAATATGGTGGCGTGAAGAGGAGAGTCCAACTAAATTTGGACTCTAGGTTTTCATTCAAATTCAAACAAATTTGAATTCAAATTTAAACCAACCAATTTCAAATTCAAAAAGACTCAAATGAAGATGTGAGAGAGGCTTTTAGATATGAAAAAAAATCATATAAAATATTTCTCACGTGAAGAATAAGAGGGTGCAGATAAAGGAGGTGCAAGGGATTCAAATTTGAATTATTTTTCTTATCCAATTAGATTCTTAACCCAACCAAATTAGGTTAAACCCAATTAGATCATTAAATCTAATCTAATTAAGTAGTAAATAGTTTTGATCAAATCTATATCAAATCAAAAATTAATCGAGCTCATGTTTTGATCATATCAAAAATCGAACATCCTTAGCGATTAGGTCATCTCATAACCTAATTGGATCAAACTAAATTGAAGCCAATTCAATTAGATTCGATCCAAACCTCAATGTTGAATTAAATTAAACTAATTAATAATCTAATTACTAATCAATCTTACTATAATTCACCAATAATTAATGAATTAATTTATTATAACTTTTCTATAGGATTAATCATCAATCGAATTGACTATTTTATCCTAAAATGATTCTTAATCGTTGATCAGCCATATGATCAGTCAGAAAATTTTTTTGAGTGTGACCCCATAGGTTTGATCCTAAGCTGGTAGTATGGAAACAATCTTTTTATACCAATCAAAGTGACCATCTAGCAATGATACCCGATGTCCGGATAGGTCGAAAGATTGCAAAGCATCATTCAAGAACCTATTGGTATATAATTACCATATAATTTATCTTTTTAACCCAAATGCTCAAGGTGACCTACTACCAACCTTGATATAGTCATCCATATTGTATTTCAATTTTCAAAATCTATCACATGGATTATCCTGATTAAGATTTTACTGAATTGAAACACACCTATACATTAACTCCTACTTATTCGGAGGGGTCATTCTATCTTGACTCACACACCGACTTTGCAAGTACTTGATCATGCTCAAAAAGAATTCATCAATGAATTAAAAATTTAGGTAGTCTGGCACCAAAGCATAGTGAGTTGCTTGCAAGTCATCGTAATGATCTCAGGTCGGAGGGACACTTATAGCCATATCCTTTGTGAGCTACTCTTGATAGCAGAGTGCTCAGCAATTGGTCACATTCAGTGAGATGTACTCCTACATCTCACTTGCATACCATGCCAGTGACTCCACACTCTTTGGTTAAGAGGACAACCAACATACATGGCACACAACGACCTATACTTGATATAGCTATCGTCCTAATAATAGTATATCATTTGGTCATGAACTTAAGGTTTAAGGACTAAATGATATATCCTCCTATATCGAATCAAATAGTCCTAAGAACTTCATCACATAACACGAGTTCAAAATGAGATGTACACAGTGATGAAAAAACTAAATTATATTTATTAATTTAATAATTGATATACAATTACAATGATAAGCACAACCGCCAACAGACTAACGATTGGTTTTGTGACATAATTTTCAACAACTCTCACTTGGACTAAAGCCAATCGATACAATATCGTATACCCATCTATGACTTGTAGTCTTCGAACTTCTTGGCACTGAGGGCTTTAGTAAATGGGTCGATCAGGTTCTCTTTTTCATCAATCTTCTGAAGCTCGATGTCATCTCGATCCATGATCTCTCAGACCAGGTGGTAGGGATGCAGAATGTGCTTGCTCCGTTGATGTGACTTCAGTTCCTTCAGTTGAGCAATGGCATCAGTACTATCGCAGTATAACAAGACGGGGCCATCAAGGGAGGGTGCCACTTCGAGCTCGTTGATGAACTTTCGTAACCATACAACGTCCTTCGCAGCATCAGATGCCGCAATATATTTCACCTCAAAAGTAGAGTCGGCCACAGTGGGCTGCTTGAAACTTTTTCAGTAGATTGCTCCACCATTCAGGGTATAAATATATCCCGACATGCTCTTGCTGTCATCATGATCTGACTGAAAACTGAAGTCATAAACCCTACAAGTTTTAAGTCAGATTCTCCATAGATAAGCCACTGATCCTTAGTATTTCTTAAATACTTAAGGATGGTCTTTACAACCTTCCAGTGATTCTCACCTAGATCAGACTGGTATCTACTCAATACTCTTAATGAGTATGCCACATCCAGTCACGTACATATCATGGCGTACATAATAGATCTCACTATCGAAGCATATAAAATTTTATTCATACACTTTCTCTTTTGAGGAGTTGTCGGACAATCACTCTTCAAGAGAGAAATTTCTTAGCCTATCGAAAGATAGCTTTTCTTAAATTTCTCCATGCTGAATCTTTTCAACACAGTATTAATGTACGTCGATTGGGATAATCCAAGCAACCTTATAGATCTATCTCTATAGATCTATCTCTATAGATCTTCATCCTAAGGATGAAGGATGCTTCTCCCAAGTTTTTCATGAAGAACTGTGATGATAACCAAACTTTTATTCTCTATAATGCAGGGATGTCATTTTCGATTAAGAAAATATCATCGACATACAAAATAAAAAATACTACCACAGAGTTATTAACCCATTTGTATATGCAGGATTCCTTTTCATTCTTAATGAAGCCATACGTTCTGATCACTTTATCAAAACGTATGTTCTAACTCTGAGATGCTTGCTTAAGTCCATAGATGGATCTTTGAAGATTGCACATCTTAGACTCATCTATAGATATGAAACCTTCAGATTGTATCATATACATCTCTTCTTCTAGCTCTCCATTTAGGAAGGCTATTTTCACATCCATTTATTAGATTTCATAGTCTAGATGTGCTGCTATCGCAAGCATAATCTGAATAGATTTGAGCATTGCCACAAGAGAAAACATCTCGTCATAGTCAATACCATAATACTGATGGTAACCCTTGGCAACCAGATGGGCTTTATAGGTCTCCACCCTTCCATCTGGGCCCTCTTCCTTTTGAATATCCACTTACACCCTATAGATTTTATCCCTTCAGGTGGGTCAACCAATGTCCATACATTGTTGATTTTCATGGACTCCATTTTGGATTTCATGGCTTCTATCCACTTATCAGAGTCAGACCTCTGCATCGCATCCATATAGGTATCGGATCCTTATTGTTCTCATCGAGTTTAATTGGATCTCCATTCCAGATTAAGAAATCATAGTATCTATCCGGTTGATGCGGTACTCTACCGGATCTCCCTAAAGATATTTCTACAATAGGTTTCAGATTTGATCAAATCAAGTCTGACTATATGGGTTCACTAGATTGTGTCGGTTCTTCTACCAATCAAACTTTATCAAGTTTAATCTTTGAGGCATTAGTTCTTTCATCAAGGAACTCTTTTTCTAAAAAGACTATCCTATTACTAATGAACACCTTCTGTTCATCAGCAAGGTAGAAGTAATATCTCTTGGTCTCTTTTGGGTACCCTACAAATAGATATTTGTCAGACCTAGGTCCAAGCTTGTCAGTTTTCAAATATTTGACATAAGCCGAACATCCCCAAATTCTAAGGTGAGAAGGTGCTGGCTTATGCCCTGTCCACATCTCATGTGGTGTTTTATTTACAAGCTTACTCAAAACTTTATTTGAAATATAATAAGCCGACTCGAGTGCATATCTCCAAAAAAAAATTGACAGACTTGCAAAGCCCATCATAGATCGAACCATGTCTAATAGGGTTCGATTTCTCCTTTCTGATACACCATTATGCTATGGTGTTCCAGGAGGGATCCATTGTGAGAGAATCTTATTCTCCTCTAAGTATGTCAGAAACTCACTAGAGAGGTATTCTTCTTTTCAGTTGGATCGAAGAGTTTTAATACTCTTTTCAGTTTGTTTCTCTACTTCATTAGAAATTATTTGAACATTTCAAATGATTCCGACTTATGTGTCATTAAGTAGATGTGCCCATACCTCGATAGGTCATCTGTAAACATAATAAAATAATAATATCCACCTCTGACACTAGTGTTCATCGATCCACATACATCAGTATGTATCAGACCTAGAACTTCACTGGCTCGCTCACCTTTTTTAGTAAAAGGTGTTTTGATCATTTTTCTAAGAAGACAGGACTCAGAGGTTGGGAGTGATTCACAATCACTGACTTCAAAGATTTCCTCTTATGTCAACCTATTTATTCTGTTCTTATTAACATGACCTAACCTATAATGTCAAAGATAGATATCAGAGACATCACTAATTCTAGGATGTTTGTTGGACGTGTACATTACACTAACAGATTGTGATAATATGTAAATATCATTATTCAGCTGTCTATTCATCACATTAACACCATTCATAATGATATTAAAATTATTTTTTTTATTAAAATTTCATAACCGTACATGGCCAAAAGGCCTACAGAAATAATATTCAATAAAAAAGGACAAAAGTGACATTCATTTAGAACAATTACATTAGACTTGAATACAAGCTTAATAGTCCCTAACGTTAGAACTGAAACTGATCTTCCATCTCCAACATTAAGAAAACTCCTGCCTTCTTCAAATCTCCTACTGACCTACAGACCCTGCAATGAATTATAAATATTAAAAGGGCTTTCGGCATCTAATACACAGGTAGTAGAATCATAAATTGAGAAATTACAAGGTGTTATCATATAATTACCTTGTCTAGCAACAACTTGCTTCTTTCTCGACCTATTCGGATCCAGAGAGGCAACGTATTGAGGACAATTTCTTTTTCAGTGCCCCTGCTTCTTGTAGTAGAAGCATTCCACCTGACTTTGATCGGACTTGGGTTTTTTGGTTGGACTGGGCTTGGGTGCCCTAGCACTTTGCACCCTTTTTTTATTCTTCTTGTTCTTCTTTTCTTTCTTAAAGGGTCGACATCCAGAAGAAGACCCTTCCACAACATTCACCGACTCCTTTTGGAGCTGGTAATCCTTCTCAAAGTTTTGCAGCAACCCCAGCAAATCGTGGTAGTTAACTACAGACTTTGTCATTCGAAAATGAGTAAGAAAAGAAAGGTAGGACTTGGGCAGAGAGTTCAAAATAATATCTTTTCCCAACTGCTCATGCAGGAGAAAGTCGAGCTTGCTTAGGCACTCAATCATCTCAATCATGTACAATACATGATCAGTGACTGATGTTCTTCCCTCATTCGAGCATTGAAGATGGCACAACTAGTCTTATGCCTCTCACCATCATCGGATGTGCCAAAAGACTCGTTCAATATTTGCAACATTCCTGTGGTTGAGCATTTTTGAAACAATGGCTAAACTCATCATTTATCACTGCCAGCATAATACAATGAACCATGGTCCGATTATTGAGCCACTTCTGATAAGTGTCTCTGATCAAGCTACGTACGTTTGGAGCTGGCCCCTTGGGTGTCGGATTAGTTAACACATACAAGATCCGTTCGTGCTTCAGGATAATTTTGAGCTTTCGATATCAGCTATCAAAATTTGGTCCCATCAATTTATCACTATTTAATAGTGATCAGAGTGACAAGATGGTGGCCATAACTGCAAAAAAAAAATCAGAACCTAATTAGTATATGAATTGATTAAGCCTAAAATATGAATTTTAGTCTAAAAGTTCTCCCACTATTTTATTCGAATGAACAACCTCTACCTTCAATTCGAGGAATTACACTAATTTCTTAATGGGTACTAGAATCCACATGGACTGCATATGGGTTCGAGTGTGGCTCGGCCAACCATTGTAAATCCATGGGTAGGTCTTAACCAATTGTTTCACCAAATAATTTTTAGTATTCAATTTTGCCCCAGACATCTTTTCAGTAGGCGTGTGGCGCCTCCACTGAAAGTTCTGGTTAGGTTCAACCATTAACATGCCATAATTTAGTGTATCTAACAAACGAATGATCAGGCCTGAGTGTGGCTCTACCAACCTGACCATCATCAGAAAGACACAACTAAATCAACATATTATGATTGATAATTCCAACAGCCAGATGAGCACCAGACGTGTGGCACCTCCAATGATCATCTAAACTATTGAACTAATTATCATCCAATTTAATGAGAGGCTATGATCTAGTTATCACCATAACTATTTTATTTTTAGAGACCTAACAATTTTAGAGATTTAATTAGTTAAATTGAGAGAAGGGAAAGAACTTGATCAGTTAATCTTAATCCTTCCACTGACTTCTCCAAGTCAAATTAAAGAAAATTAGGCAAAATTGGTCCAGCCAACCAGTCATAAATTCTCTCACTGACTTCACCAAGTCATGAAGAGGACTCAAGACAAGTTGAACTAAGGACACCTAAATCAGTCATACTGATTTTTTAGTTAGCATGGGTCAACTCCAATCATTAAGTGATCTAACCAAAACATGATTTATTATGTTGGCCAGGTAAGTGATATCGGAGGGAGGGATATGCCATTAACTCAACATAGACTCAATCTATGCGAGTAGCTCCCAATTAATGACCACCATTCAAACCTGCCATACTTATCTTAGACACCAACTAGTTAGTCATTTAAAATTTGATCAACTTAGAGACTTGGATTCAACCACAAAGCTACGATGAAAATCCATATTGGTCTAATCAAAGATATGGACTTGACCAACTATAACTATTGAAATTGATCAAGAGAAGAAATTGACCTAATTAGAATTAACTTTTAATTAGATTTGATCAATTACTACCATGATCCATTATCAATGATTTCTAGCCCTAGGTCTAACCTAGTTAAATGAACTTGACTCGAGCTAACCCATTAACCCATGAGTTATAAAATTAATGCCTTAGATCTTTGATTCTCAAATTTAGATCACTTAATTCTTAATTAAGTTTTGGACTGATATGGGTTCGAATTCAGTATTTGAAAATAGTTTTCAATTTTATAAAATATTTTTATAATCAATCATCTAATGATCAAGACTCTAATTTCAGATCTAATATACATTATTTTAGATCTAAAATAAAATTTTAAATTTTTTTTGTTATTCATCATCATGGAAAAGATCGTGCAGTACCCCTACACGCCATAGGAGATCCCATCGAATGGAAAATAGGATAGTGAAATCTTGATTTCTCCTATTACTAGATGGCTATGAGTATCTATCCAATCATATTACTATACTAGTTAAATTTAAAATTAAATATTTAGATCTAATTTAAATAATTAAAATCAAGTTATATATAAAAAATTTATGTCATAAGAAACTTTGGTCTGATACGATCTGAAGGGAAAATGGATAGTTCAAAGCATATATTTTTAAAATTTTATAATAAAATAATAAAAAATTAAATTATTAATCTTCTAAACATACCTTAGATCAGATCTAAACTACATTAAAGATCTATGATATGAAAAATTTACATATAAAATCTGATATAAAATAGAAAACTGCATCGACCACATCGATGCCCTAAATCTGATCTAACTTTTAGATTATCTCGGTAGAGTTCAGAACACATCACCTTTTCATGGGCCGATAATCTCCACTGTTGGCAAGTATGGTACAAAGCTCTCAATGATATCGAGCAGCCACATAAGTCATCCAACCTTTATAGATCATCCACTCGAAGCTCTGATCGGATCTTCCTTCGCGGGTATGCTAGCTCGCGTCGAAAGCTCTGGATGGCTGATCTAAGCTCCTTTCATCAGATCTCTTAAACTCTTTCAGATCCAAAGATAAAGCTTTATGATAAGGTGGTGGTGTAAAAGATTGGACAAGACTCACTTTTGTATTTTTCTTCTCACAAAATCTGGAGATGAAACCCTAGAACCCACAGCTCACGCCCGAGAGGATGAGCACTTCCTCTGTTTCTCATGCACGGAAGCCCAACCCACTCTCAACTTTTTACATCCCCTCCCTCAAGTTTCTCACACCAAAAATTACTTCTAATATCACACAAAACTGATCCCCTTTTAAGGTTGGCATCCCATGGAAGATAAGGATAAGAATAAGGTAGTTTCGGTTCAAATTCAAGTGTTGGTTGATCCTTATCACCAATTCAAATTAAATTTGAATTAAATTTTAAATCAAACTTTATACTTATCTTATGAACTCAGAGAGTAGTTGATCAACATCAGAATAGTATAAAAAATCTCACGTAAAAATACTTTATGCATGGAGAAATGTGGTGGCCTGAAGAGGAGAGTCCAACTCAATTTGGACTCTAAAGTTTTCATTCAAATTCAAACCAATTTGAACTCAAATTTAAGCCAACCAATTTCTAATTCAAATAGATTTAGATGAAGATATGGGAAAGACTTCTGGGTATGAGAAAAAATTACATAAAATATTTCTCACATGAAGAATAATAGGGTGCAGATAAAGGAGGTGTAAGGGATTCGAATTCAAATTATTTTTCTCATCTAGTTAGATTCTTAACCCAACCAAATTAGGTTAAACCCAATTGGATCATTAAGTCTAATCTAATTAGGTAGTAAATAACTTTGATCAAATTCTAATCAAATCAAAAATTAGTCGAGCTCAAGTCCTGATCATATCAGGAATCGAACTCCCTTAGCGATTAGGTCATCTCATAACCTAATCGGGTCAAACCAAATTGAATCCAATTCAATTAGATTCGATCCAAACCTCAATATTCAATCAAATTAAATTAATTAGCAATCTAATTATTAATCAATCTTCTATAATTCACCAACAATTAGCAAATTAATTTATTACAACTTTTGCATAGGGTTAATCATCAATCGAATTGACTGTTTTATCCTAGAATGATTCTTAACCATTGATCAGTCAGAAACTTTTTTGAGTGTAATTTTATAGGTTTGAACCTAAGCTGATAGTATGAGAACAATCATGCTATACCAATCAAAGTGACCATCTAGCAATGATACCCGACGTTCGGATAAGTCGAAAGTTTGCAAAGCATCATTCAAGAACCTATTGACATATGGTTATCATATAATTAATCCCTTTAATCCAAATGCTCAAAGTGACCTAGGATTTAATTGCTAACCCTGATATGGTCATCCACATTGTATATCAATTTTTAAAATCCATCACATGGATTACCCCGACCAAGGTTTTACTGAATTGAAACACACTGATATATTAACTCCTACTTATTTGGAGGGGTCAATTCTATCTTGACTTACACACCTACTTCGCAAGTAGAATATGCTCAGAAATCTTTCATCACTGAATTAGAAATTCAGGTAGTCCGGCACCAAAGAATAGTGAGTTGCTTGCAAGTCACCGTGGTGATCTCAGGTCAGAGGAATACTTATACCCATATCTTTCGCAAGCTACTCTTGATAGTAGAGTGCTCAGCAATTGGTCACATTCAGTGAGATGTACTTCTATGTCTCACTTGCATGCCATATCAGTGTCTCTACACTCCTTGATTAATAGGACAACCAACATATATGGCACACAATGATCTATACTTGATATAGCTATCGTCCTAATAATAGTATATCATTTGGTCATGAACTTAAGGTTTAAGAACTAAACGATATATCCTCCTATATCGAATCAAATAGTCCTAAAGACTTCATCACATAACAGGAGTTCAAAATGAGATGTACACAGTGATGAGAAAACTAAATAATATTTATTAATTCAATAATTCATATACAATTACAATGATAAACACAAGCATCAACAGACTGACGATTGGCTTTGGGACACAATTCCCAACAAACAGTGGGTCGGACTTAACTAAAGAGTGTGGTCAGTAACTGTTAGGTGAGCCTACATGACTTAGAGATCAAGTTGCTGCAACATGCTTAGAGAAGCATCTGGGTAAAGAGTTGCCCACGCATTGGTGTATATGTTACCAATAACTGTTAGGTGAGGTGCATGGCATCGGTGGGACTGCAGCACCCACTAAGAATCTTTTATCGCATTAGGGTTTTCATTTTCCACCCAGAGAGTGGAGGATCCAAAAAATTAGTGTTGGGTATAAAATACCCACCAGCCGAAGTTCATCATGGGAGCGACCCTCTGGGGACTCTACCGACTTCCGGCCTTCGGTGACACCTCTCCGAACCTCTCCGACGGTCGAGCCTCCACAACACTCCCAAGTTTCACCGACGGATAAACCCCTTCCAGCGTTGACCAGATCCTTCACGACTGACGGACTCCTACGAGAGCCAGACTCCATCTCCAACTTCAACTGCAGGTAAACTTCATCCGGACTCCTACGAGAGCCGAACTCCATCTCCAACTTCGACTGCAGGCAAACTTCATCCGGACTCCTATGGGAGTCGGACTCCGTCTCCAACTTTCACTGCAGGTAAACTTCGTCCGGACTCCTACGGGCATAGGAGTCGGACTCCATCTCCAACTTTCACTGCAGGTAAACTTCGTCCGGACTCCTACGGGAGACGGACTCCATCTCCAACTTCGACTACAGGTAAACTTCGTCCGAACTCCTACGGGAGCCGGACTCCGTCTCCAACTTTGACTGCAAGCAAACTTCATCCAGACTCCTACGGGAGCCAGACTCCGTCTCCAACTTCAACTGTAGGTAAACTTCATCCGGACTCCTACGGGAGCCGGACTCCATCTCCAACTTCGACTGCAGGTAAACTTCTTCCGGGCTCCTACGGGAGCCGGGCTCTGTCTCCAACTTCGACTGCAGGTAAACTTTGTCCGAACTCCTACGGGAGCCGGACTCCGTCTCCAACTTCGACTGTAGGTAAACTTCGTCCGAACTCCTACGGGAGCCGGACTCCGTCTCCAACTTCGACTGTAGGCAAACTTCGTCCGGACTCCTACGGGAGCCGGACTTCATTCCCGACTTCGACTGCAGGAAGACTTTGTCCGAGCTCCTACGGGAGTCGGACTTCGCCTCTGACTCCAGTTGCAGGTAGGCTTCGTCCGGGCTCCCACGGGAGCTGGACTTTCACCCTGAACTCCTATTACAGGTCTCGGTCGAGATTCCTCGACAAATGATCTCCATCCGGGCTTCTGTAGAGATCGGACTCCAACCGAACTTTGACCAACAAGTCTGGACCCTCTGGCAGGCCACAGTAACGGCCACGACTCTGCTCCACACTCTGCGATGGATCCTACGTGGCTCCATCACTCCCTGGCAGGCCGTAGTAATGGCCATGATTCTGCTCCACTTCCTGCGACGGATCCTGTGCAGTTCCACCACTCCCTGACGAGTTGCGACAACGGACGCCGCTCCACTCCGCGCAACTGATTCCACGTGGCGAGCCATGGTGACAGCCATGACTCCACCCCATTACTCTTCATGATAAATTTCTTCTGGCCACATGTGGCCCACGACTAGGCGGTCATAAACAATCGCTATCAATTCGTTGCTCCCCCCCGCCTATATAAAGGGGGAGGCCCCAGATACGTATTTCTCTAAGCTCTCATTTCTTACCTAAAAACTCTGTTAAAATCTCTGTTCAAGCACTCCATTCTTGTTGAGGCAGAGAACTGACTTGAGTATCGGAGAGTCTTGCCGGAGCAACTCCACCTCCGATTTAGACTTCTTTTGCAGGTCCCGGCGACGATCACGACTCCCTCGACTCCAGCTTCTCCAACGCAGGCGAATTTTTGCACCAACAGGATTGACGCTAGAGGAAGGGCCTGTGTCTTCACAGTGCCCTTGTTCTTAAAGGAGCGCTCAATGGGACTGCCTCCGGTCATCTTTTTCGACGTCCTCTCCTCCTTCCCCCGCCAGATCTTCGCCCGATGCCTCCCCGTAAAGTATCTCCAGCAATGGCTGCCGGCATGGACCGGTCAGACAATCGACCTCCGATGGATTTCGCCAACACCATCGTGGAGGAATCCCGACGGGAAGCTACCGGCGTATTGGTCGAACCTCCCAAGCGGCAAAAGATCGAGGAATCCATAACTTTCACTGAAGAAGATGCTTGGGGAGTTCAATTTCCTCATAACGATGCAGTTGTGGTTTCCTTGAATATAGCTAATTACGATGTCCGCCGCATTCTAGTCGACAATGGAAGTTCGGCCGATATTTTATTCTACGATGCCTTCTCAAGAATGTCCATCCTTGATGGCTATTTGGGGCCGATTAGCTCCCCTCTGGTAGGGTTCACCGACGATGCTGTCCCGATGGAGGGAGTAATAACTTTGACTGTAGCTACAGGTCGATATCCAAGATAATCCAGAGCACTGGTGAATTTTCTGGTGGTGAAGGCACCGTCAGCCTACAATGCAATCCTCGGCCGACCTGGCCTCAACGCTCTCCGAGCTGTTGTGTCAACCTACCACTTGAAATTAAAATTCCCTACCAACCAGGGGGTCGGAGAAGTCAAGGGAGACCAAGCCCTGGCTAGACACTGCTACAACATAGCCTTGCAAAGAAGTGACCAATCCGACCTCTATCCAGTTGATGGGCTAGACGCCCGTGATGACCTCATTGAGGAGAGGGGTGGCCCAATCGAAGATCTGGTTCAATCCCTTTGAACGACGGGAATGCAGAGCATGTGGTGAAGATCGGCTCCAACCTAGGGGAAGAGGTGCAGATGCATCTCATCGATTTTCTATGAAAGAATGTGGACGTTTTCGCTTGGGTTCCAGCAGACATGTCGGGGATTGACACGAAAGTCATGGAGCACCGCCTGACCGTTGATCCAAAGCATCGACCGACGAAAGAAAAAATTCGAGGTCATGCATCAGAGAGGCAGAAAGCGATAGCCGAGGAGTGGACAAGCTCTTGAAAGTCAGATTTATTAGAGAAGTCAATTATCCTGACTGGATTTCCAACATCGTCCTAGTCAAAAAGGCAAACGACAAGTGGAGGATGTGTATAGACTTCAAAAAGCTGAATAAAGCCTGCCCAAAGGACAGCTACCCTCTGCCCAGAATTGATCAACTGGTGGATGCAACCTCGAGCCATGAGCTTCTTACCTTTATGGATGCATTCTCTGGCTATAATCAAATCAGGATGGCACCGAAAGATGAAGAAAAGACTGCTTTCATTACTAACCGTGGCCTTTACTGTTACAGGGTCATGCCTTTCGGCCTCAAAAATGTAGGTGCAACCTACCAATGGCTGGTGAACAAAATCTTCAAGGAGCAGATCGGCCGCAATATGGAGGTCTACGTGGATGACATGCTCATGAAAAGCAAATCTTTCATGAACCATATCGCCGACCTCGAGGAGGCCTTCGGCGCCCTCCGAAAATATAAGATGAAGCTGAACCCGACTAAATATGCCTTCGGAGTGACCTCGGGGAAGTTCCTGGGCTTTATGGTATCGGGACGTGGAATCGAAGCCAACCCAGAGAAAATTCATGCCATCCAGGAGATGGCCACCCCAAAGTTGATAAAAGAGGTTCAGCGCCTTACAGGGAGGGTAACAGCCCTGAATCGCTTCGTCGCAAGGTCAGCCGAATGGTGCTTACCCTTCTTCCAAACCCTCAAGCGGCTAAAGAACTTCTGTTGGACCCCTGAGTGCCAACAGGCGTTCGAAGAACTAAGGAGCTACCTCGGCTCACCTCCGCTGTTGGCGAAGCCAGAGCCTGGAGAGGAACTATTTTTATATCTGGCGGTCTTTCCCATGGCTCTCGCGGCAGTCCTTGTCAAGGAAGAAGCAAAAGTCCAATGGCCGATCTACTACGTCAGTCGCACATTGAGAGACACCGAGACCAGGTATACTAAATTAGAGAAACTAACTTACGCCCTGTTGATTACAGCCCGGAGGCTCCGACCCTACTTTCAAGGGCACACTGTAATGTTGCTCATCGACCAACCAATCAAGGCGATTCTACACCGGGCGGATGCCTCCGGGAGGATGGCGAAATGGGCGATCGAGCTCATAGAATTCAACATCAACTATCGACCCAGGCCAGTAGTGAAGGCCCAGATATTGGCAGATTTTATAGTGGAGTGTACTATCCCGAAGGAGGCCGAACCTGAACAGGGTGAAATTGACGGCCTGGAGCTCCGACCGAACTCCCCCAAAGAAGAAGCAGATCCCTCTAGTTGCTTTTGGGCTCTCTACATGGATGGGTCATCCAACATGTCGGGTGTAGGCGCGGGCCTGATCTTGATCAGTCCAGAGGAAATCATCGCAGAGTACGCTCTGCGCTTCGAGTTCCCCGCAACAAACAATGGAGCAGAATATGAAGCTCTGATCGCAGGACTGAAGATCGCCAAAGAGCTGGGAGTAGATCGGCTCCAAGTCCACAGCGACTCCCAACTGGTAGTGGGACAAGTCAATGGAAACTACGAAGCACGGGAGGACAGCATGGCTAAGTATCTTGAAAAGGTAAAGGAGCTCGTCCCCGCCTTCAGTAGCTTCAACATTAGGCAGATTTCGAGGATGGAAAATACCAGGGCCGACCTTCTCTCCATGCTGGTAACGCTAGCTCCGGCCGAATTGCCCAAGGGTGTTCTCTTTGAAGTTCTAAAGTGCCCGAGTACGGAAGAATCACGGTCCGTGATGGAAATTGACCACGAGCCCAGCTGGATCGACCCACTGATAGCATATCTCAGAGACGGGGTTCTCCCTCAGGATGCAAAAGAAGCTCGGAAGCTCAGAAATCAAGCCTCTCGATACATCCTTTATGAGGGCAAGTTGTACAAGAGATCATACTCTTTGCCCCTTTTAAAATGTCTCCAGCCTTCGGAAGCTGACTATGCCTTGTGGGAGGTGCATGAAGAAATTTACGGAAGCCATCTGGGGGCTAGATCTTTATCCCACAAGTTGCTCCGTCAAGGATATTACTGGTCGACAATGCTTCATGACTCGATTGAATACGTCAGAAAGTGTGACCGATGTCAGAGATATGCCAACATCCAGAGACAGCCCGCCACCAAGCTTACACCCCTGAGTGCCCCATGGCCTTTTGCGCAATGGGGGATGGATATCCTTGGACCCTTTCCCGTGGCATCGGGACAGAGGAAGTTCCTCCTGGTAGCGATTGACTACTTCACCAAGTGGGTCGAAGCCAAACCACTGGCAAAAATCATAGAAGCTAAAGTGCAAGATTTCGTCTGTAAGTCAATCGTTTGCAGGTTCGGTCTGCCAAGAACCCTAATCACTGATAATGGGCAGCAGTTCGTGGGAGTAAGATTCACCAAATTCTGTGAAGATCTAAACATCTCCCACAACTTCACATCAGTAGCCCATCCTCAGGCGAACGGTGAAGCTGAAGTAACCAATAGAACCCTGCTGCAAGGGATCAAGACAAGGCTCGAAAAGGCGAAGGGAACTTGGGCAGACGAACTTTATCATGTGCTGCGGGCGTATCGAACTACCCAAAGACTGCCCACGGGGGAGACCCCCTTCGCTCTAGCCTTCGAAACGGAGGCTGTTATCCCAATTGAGCTTAAACTCCCATCGGCACGAGTCGTAGCATTCAACAAACCTCACAATTCGCAAGGTCTTAAAGCCAACCTCGATTTACTGGAAGAAAAGTTGGAGGTAGCTCAAGTTCGGATGGCAGCCTACAGACAGAAAGTCGTCCGCTATTACAATTCCCATGTCAAGAATAAAGTCTTTAGAGCAGGAGATCTAGTGCTTCGATGAGCTGCTGTCTCGCAACCTCAGGATCGAGGGAAGCTCGCCCCAAATTGGGAAGGCCCGTACGAAGTCAAAGAAATAGTCCAGTCCGAAACTTATTACCTCAAAGAGCTCGGAGGAGCAGACCTCCCGCGACCATGGAGCTCGAAAAACTTACGAATGTATTACCGATAACTTTATAAAAGTTGCATATCTACATGTCTTATCTCTTGACACAAGCCTATATCGACAGGACAGTCAAAACAAACTGTGTCGGAAGCAGGAGGAGAACTTCGTCTCGACAAAATCGAAGGCTCGGTTCTCCTTAGACCGGATGGGGGGAGAGGCTTTGCAACGCCCACATGTGCCCCCACAGCCCTGTTAGGGACAGGAGGAGAACCTCGCCCTAACTTGAGCAAAGTTGAAGGCCCGGTACTCCTTAGACCGGATGGGGGGAGAGGCCAAACAGCGCCCATATGTGCCCCCACAGCCCTGTTAGGGACAGAAGGAGAATCTTGCCCTAACTTGAGCAAAGTTGAAGGCCCAGTTCTCCTTAGACCGGATGGGGGGAGAGGCCAAACAGCGCCCATATGTGCCCCCACAGCCCTGTTAGGGACAGGAGGAGAACCTCGCCCTAACTTGAGCAAGGTCGAAGGCCTGGTCACACTTAGACCGGATGGGGGGAGAGGCCCCGCAACGCCCATATGTGCCCCCATAGCCCCGTTAGCGACAAGAGGAGGACCTCATCCTAACCTGAGCTAAAACCAATTACGTCAGAAATAGGGGAGAAACCCCATCCTGACACCAATTAAGGTCTGGTAATTCATGATCGGATGGGAAAAAGGAGACCTTCCCAGTGGCCCCTTCGCACTCCTGCAACCCCACCAAGAGTAGAGGGAAAAACCCCACTCGAAAAAGAAAAAAGGAGAAAGGGGAGGGGAGTTAAAAAAGAAAGCAACGGACTGCATCAGTGATAAATAAAAAACAAACGGCATCAAAGATGCAGGGAACCCCATCCCAGCAAGGATTAGGGTTCTTATCAAAAACCCCGGCCTTCAAGAAAGCCCTCAACGTAAGCCCGGGATAAGACGACTTCCTTAGAGTGATGAGAAGCTCGGACCTCCTAGCTCGAACTCTGAGAGGGGGTGTCAAAATCGAGCGGCCCCGGACATATCTGTGGCTATGGATGAAAGGATGGGTCAATGTGATGGCAATCGGGTACCTCCGAACGGCATCAATTTCAAGCAAGGAAAAAGCCGAAAGAAGCTCGGCAAGCGACAATTCAACACATGAGTAAAAGAGGTAGCAGAAAATTCTCTTCTCATATTATTTATTAAATATGCATTACAGAGCCATTAAGGCTGAAGAAGAAGGACGATTGGAAAGGTGAGCCGACGCGGCAACAACCAGTAACCTCCAGACGACGTCAAAAAAAAAAAAAAAAAAGAGAGAAAAGGGAATACAACAATAACAATGGTAAAGGAAAGAAGTTCGGCAGGCAGCAATTCGACGTAAAGTGCGGACGAGGTAACAAAATCTCCTTCTCATTTTTTGATTAACAAGATGTACGTTACAAGACCCAGAGGGCCAGAAAAAGAAGACATTACTACAAGACTCGAAAGAAATACATCGGAGACCACTTCAAGCTGTCGACTTCTCTTCCCGGTTCCGTCCTTCTTAGTAGTATTTTCTAGTGCGTGTGATAAACCTCTCGGCTCTCGTCCCCCACCTCGTTCTGCTCCATCGTCGAAATCCCAACCCTAGGGGGAAAGGGGGGGATAGAATTCAAGGGGCAACGACAGCAACGGCGACAGCGACGATGACCACCGTCCTAGGTACTCCGGCAAGGTCGGCATGCACTACTCCCACCGACCCTGCAACAAGTTCTACTGCCCCACCGACAGTGCCGACTGCTTCTGGTCCCTCGGCCCCAACGACATCAAGAAACCCGCCACAGCTTGTGACGACGACTCTGCCCCCTTGACCGGTGTCACCTCGTTCAACTACTCCAAAATTCTCAGGCGAAATGCGCTCACCGGTTGTTCCCGCTATTAAATCCCTGTTGTTGAAGGAACTCTCCCTCGAACCCCCTTTGAGGCGGTGGGAATCCTCGGTGATAGTTTGACAGTCGGAGGATCCGCAGGCCGCTGTTTTCCCCCTCTTACTTCTCTCAATCCATGGCATCCTCTCGAGGTTGGCCCCCGAGGCAGGGGCCCCGATGAGAGAACCCCTCGGAGAGGCCCAGGGATTGAAGGCAGGTGGGGAGCCGGCGGGGATGGCGAAGACTGGTGCGAAGGGCGCCCAGAGTCGAGAAGAGCACTGACGGAGTGGCTAAAATCTCAAGCAGAAAGAAGGTGTCGACTCTCAGGCGAAGTGGAGCCCTTGGAGGAAAGGAGGGGGCTTAAATAGGCGACGGGACCTGGCGCAGTTATGGTGGCGGATGTCCCTAAGCCCACCAACACCCGCCGCGTGCCCCACTCACCGCGACATAGGGCTAGTTGCCGACAAGACCATTATGGCATGGCCTTAGGACTACGCCCCGATGGAAATTCCGAAAAGACTCTTTGGAGCCCCCTAATCGAAAAAAGACTCCAGCACGCGCGCATTGAATGCCAAGATTTTCGAGGACGGTCGTGTGCAGAAATCGAGGAAACGACTTCGATTGTGAAAATTTTTCTGTACTTCCTCTGTTCGAAATTCGAACTTGGAAGTAGGGGGACTGGTGTTGGGTATAAAATACCCCCCAGCCGAAGTTCATGGCGGGAGCGACCCTCCGGGGACTCTACCGACTTCTGGCCTTCGGCGACACCTCTCCGAACCTCTCCGGTGGCCGAGCCTCCGCAACACTCCCAAGTTTCGCCGACGGATAAACCCCCTCCAGCATCGACCAGATCCTTCATGACGGACGGACTCCTATGGGAGCCGGACTCTGTCTCCAACTTCAACTGCAGGTAAACTTCATCCAGACTCCTACGGGAGCCGGACTCCGTCTCCAACTTCGACTGCAGACAAACTTCATCCGGACTCCTACGGGAGCCAGACTCCGTCTCCAACTTCAACTGCAGGTAAACTTTGTTCGGACTCCTACGGGAGCCAGACTCCGTCTCCAACTTCAACTGCAGGTAAACTTCGTCCGGACTCCTATGGGAGCCGGACTCCATCTCCAACTTCGACTGCAGGTAAATTTCATCCGGACTCCTATGGGAGCCGGACTCCGTCTCCAACTTCGACTGCAGGCAAACTTCGTCCAAACTCCTACGGGAGCCAAACTTCATCTCCAACTTCAACTGTAGGTAAACTTCATCCGGACTCCTATGGGAGCTGGACTCCGTCTCCAACTTCGACTGCAGGTAAACTTCGTCCGGACTCCTATGGGAGCCGGGCTCCGTCTCCAACTTCGACTGCAGGTAAACTTCATCCGGACTCCTACGGGAGCCGGACTCCATCTCCAACTTCAACTGCAGGTAAACTTCATCCGGACTCCTACGGGAGCCGGACTCCGTCTCCAACTTTGACTGCAGGTAAACTTCGTCCGGACTCCTACGGGAGCCGGACTCCGTCTCCAACATCAACTGCTGGCAAAGTTCGTCCGGACTCCTACGGGAGCCAGACTTCATCCATGACTTCGATTGTAGGAAGACTTCGTCTGAGCTCCTATGGGAGCCGGACTTCGCCTCCGACTACAGCTGTAGGTAGGCTTCGTTCGGGCTCCTACGAAAGCCAGACTTTCACCCTGAACTCCTGTTGCAGGTCTCGGCCGAGATTCCTCAACAAATGATCCCCATCCGGGCTTCTGTGGAGATCGAACTCCAACCGAACTTCGGCCAACAAGTCTGGACCCTCTGGCAGGCCACAGTAAAGCCACGACTCTGCTCCACTCCCTGCGGTGGATCCTATGCGGCTCCATCACTCCCTGGCAGGCCACAGTAATGGCCACGATTCTGCTCCACTTCCTGCGATGGATCTTGTGCAGTTCCACCACTCCCTGGTGAGTCGCGACAACAGACGCCGCTCCACTCCCCGCAACTGATTTCATATGGCGAGCCATGGTGACAGCCATGACTCCACCCCATTACTCTTCATGATAAATTCCTCCTGGCCCCATGCGGCCCACGACTAGGCAGTCATAAAAAATCGCTATCAATCCGTTGCTCCCCCCCGCCTATATAAAGGGGGAGGCCCCAGATACGTATTTCTCTAAGCTCTCATTTCTTACCTAAAAACTCTGCTAAAATCTTCGTTCGAGCACTCCATTCTTGTTGAGGCAGAGAACTGACTTGAGCGTCAGAGGATCTTGCCGGAGCATCCCCACCTCCGTTTTAAACTTCTTTTGCAGGTTCCGACGGCGACCACGACTCCCTCGACTCCAGCTTCTCCGGTGCAGGCGGATTTTTGCAGCAACAATTAGTGAGAGTCATTGTTTGCTTCTTAAAGTCTCTAGAAGTAAATTTAATTTTAAAAGTATAAAAATTTAACTGAAATCTCTACTCTCAAAGTTAAACAATGTCCGCCTTAAACCTTCTAGCCTGCATTTTTGAAACCAATCGTTTGACTGGAACTAATTACAAAGACTGGCTCAGAAACCTCAAGATTATCCTGACCTCAGAAAAATTAAGTCATGTACTTGATCAGAAACCCATAGTGTTACCAAACTGTCTTACTGCCAAGTAAAGAGCTGCTTTTGAAAAGTGGACAGATAAAAATAGTCGGGTCAAGTGCTATGTGCTGGCATCTATATCAAACGAGTTGCAAAGCCAGTATGCATATGCCCACTGCCAAGGCTATGATCACTCACCTACAGGAGTTGTATGGTAAGCAGAGCCATACTGTGCGCTTTGAAGTATCTAAGAGACTCTTCAACTTGAAGATGCGTGAAAGATAGTTGGTCCATAAGCACTGTATGACAGTGATCATGGATATTGAGGAGCTTGGGAAGCTTGAGCTTGAAATGCAAAAAGAATTGCATATGGATTTGATCCTTCAATCTCTTATGATTTCATATAGTTAATTTATTATAAATTTTCATATGAACAAGCTCGATTGCACTATACCCGAACTGGTCAACATGTTGGTCACTACAGAAGGAACCTTGAAGAGTTCAAGGGGTACTATTCTTGTTGTGGAGCAAACTTCTTCCAAAAGAAAGTCTACTAGAAAGAGGAAGACTAAATCCGCTAAGAAATAGAAGAAAAGAGCAAGCCAAAGAAGAAAGTTCCTAAGAAGGCCGAAGTAAAGGAAAAGTATTTCCACTGTGATGCTGAAGGCCATTGGAGGAGGAACTGTCTACTCTACCTGGAGAGCCTAAAGATCAAAAAGGGTGATAAACTTTCAAAAGGTATGCTCGTAATTGAATCTAACCTTACGATTTCTTCTACTTCCAGTTAGGTATTGGACTCTGATTTGAGTGCACATATATGTACTTTAATATAGGATCTAATAGAAAATAGGAGGTTGAGAAAAGATGACATGATCTTTCAGATTGACAATGGAGCAAAAGTTGCTACAGAGGTCGTTGGCATTTATCCTCTTCAATTACTGTCTGATTTTAGATTAGATTTAAAAGACTGTTATTATATTCCTGTAGCTAGTTAGAATTTGATTTCTGTGTCTGTGCTAGTACAGAAAGGTTTTGAAATTAGTTTCAATAAAGATTTTTATTTCATTTATTTATGAAATAAATTGATTGCATGAAAATATTTAATTGATAGTTTATATCACTTGCATGTTGATGCAAATGTAAATTTAAATGAGCAAATAGTGAGTGCCGTAGGTCAAAAGAGATCCAGAGATGAAATTAACCAAAAGTACTTGTAGCACCATAGACTAGGCCATATTCAAGAGGATAGGATAAACAAATTGAAAAGGGATGGGATCCTTGACTCTCTTAACACAGAGTCATATTCAACTTAAGAATCTTGCCTTCGAGAAAAGATGGCCAAGTTACCCTTTGTAGGACATGGGGAAAGGGCCATTGAGTTACTTGCCTTGGTACACAACGACATGTGCGGGCCATTTGATGTACAGATCAGGGATAGTTATAGCTACTTCATTACCTTTATCGATGATCTGTCTGGATATGGGTATGTGTATCTCATGAAACACAAGTCTGAAGCCTTTGAAAAGTTAAAAAAAATTAGAAATGAAGTAGAAAAGCAAACATGCAAGCCCATTAAAGTTCTTCAATCTGATCGAGGAGGTGAATACCTTAGTCAAAAATTTTTAGGATAGGTTAAGGACAATGGCATAGTCTCCGAATGGACTCCTCCTAGAACACCTGAACTCAATGGGATATCCAAAATGAGGAATAGGATGCTTTTGGATATGGTCAGATCTATGATGAGCTTCACTGATCTATCCTTCTATTTTTTAGGACATGCCTTGTTAACCACCATTCACCTATTGAATAGGATTCCATTAAAGTCCATTCCTACCACATCATATGAGATATGGTATGGTAAGAAGTCGAGTCTAGGTTATCTTAAGACTTGGGGATGTACGACCTATGTCAAGAGACAGATGGCTGATAAACTAGAGGAAAAATTATCTTTTTTCTTGTAGGATCTTTCAGATCTAATGAGATCTGGGGCAGAATATTTTAAAAAAAATTATTCTACTTTATTTCAGATCTAAGATCTATTAGATCTGATTTTTATTATCTAATATTTAATTTAAAATTAAATCTAAAACTTGAGGATTAGAGAAATACCTCTAGGATAACTAGATTACCCTGTAGATGATCGCAGCAATACCCGAGGTTCAAAAATAGCCATGCAGTTGCCTGGCATCTACCGATATTTACTCAAGTAGGATCTGGATCATCTTCTCCTTGCAAATCTCTGCTCCAAAAATCAGATCTGGATCTGATCTAAAAGATCTTCAAAAGATCTTCTGAAGCTGGAGCAGTAGCTTCTCGACAAATCCCTACAGCCTTCTGATCAGGGAGCCACCACGCCTTGGACAAGGACCAGATGATGCCCAACTTTTTGGATGTGAAGAGGGGAGAGAGAAGACTAGAGGGGATATGAAGAAGTTGAGGGATATCAGGCTTTTGCTAGGGATTGAGCAGATTCTCAAAACCCTAGGCACAAACAGGGTTTAAATAGACCCTACTGCTCCATGCAGTGCCACATCATTCGACCAATCAAAAAATTCTAATTAATTTTGAAAAAATTTTGATTGATGGAGTGATGTCATCTGATCATATCAGATAAGAACCCCTCCAAACCCTCCTACTGTTGGTGCCAACACTGGATAAACACAGTGAGATTGGCGCCCAACAGTTTGAGTCAATCAAGGCATAGAGTCCTCATCTCATGGGACTCTATCCTTATCCACTTGGGGTGCACGCCCAATCTGATCCTAGCACCCACTTTGAGGCCTAATTTAGCAGGTGGACACTCCACAAAAACTCTCCAATGACCTCTTGCCAAGTGGCCTTCAATTTAAGATCCATAAGTCAACGTTTGATCGATGTCCTAAAATGAAAATGACAGGTGATAGAAATTGGCAGGTGTTCTCTTAAATTCATCTCATGAACTAACACAAGACTTTTTTGAGCTGGACTAGCTCCAGTCAAATTGAGAGAAACCTTCTCAAGGTTCTCTAGGTGAGTCAAATCAAATTTGGCTCAGTCGAGATGAAAAAGATTGCACGAGGAGAAAGTTAGGCTCAATCGTGTGCTAGCACGATTTCCTTGAACCTAATTGAATCTAATCCAAATCAATCGAACTGGGCTAGCTCAATTGATGACATTCAGATCCTAACTCTTGTTTGTGTGACCTAGTTAGGTTCATTTTCATATGGTAATGAGACATGTCGTGATCTCATTATCGACATCATCGAAACTCCTTTCAATGGATCAAAACTCTTCTGATTCAGATAATTTAGAATGATCGATCATCAATATCATTCTAATTGCTCCCAAAATCCACCAGTGACACCTAGCAGTATATGGTGGCAACCCATCAAAAATGAAGACGAACCTCTCAGTGCAGCTATTTGTGTGATTGAGTTCCTCTATCATGACTCTCGATTGAATTAGGGTTAAGGTGAACTCGTCAAACCCAACATCAGTCATATGAATCAATCGATCGATCCGAGTCCGATGTGAAACCCCAATGAAAAACTCTTTTCCATTATTTCACTCTGCCATGGCCATGGGCTTAAGGACTCGATCTTTCAATCATCATAGGACTACTCCGCTCATCTATCGAGGTTGATAGATCCCATCTTGGTGCAATCTGGTTCCTACAATGAATATGCTACAGCCAACATACACCTCAGGGTTTCGAATGGCTAGGAGATCGAGTTATGATGTAGTCAAACTATAACACACTCATGGTGAACTGTCGATGCACCTCAGGTCAAAGAACAAGACACATAGCTGCAGCATCAAGCTAGTCATCGACGAGAAGGTAGACTTCCTTATGACTGCTCGAGGTGGTCACGCTCAGTACTCTTGTTCTCAACGAATACCTGTACTCTCGCTCCGATGTCTCCACACCGTAGACTCAAGACTCATCTCTCCTAAGGAAGCGATCGTACACCAACCTTCCGGATCGATTACCATCCTCATGATGATCCTATGGTCAAGAGCTGTTTATGAGTTAGTTATGTAAATTCATGCCTTAAATTTTCAACTCTTGAAAATATGAATTATCATTCCTACTAACTCAAAGGATGTATCACAGACATAATGTATACATTGTGATAGTAGAATAACCCTTTTATTTATTTATAGTCAAAATTATAAATTTGCCCTTATATTTGTACAGGAATGTGTTAGCCAATCTGGCATCTAGGGCACACATCTAACAAACTCCCACTTGACCTAATGCCAATTGGCTACATATCTAAGTCCCATCTTCTCAAGGTGGGCTTCGATCTTCTGCTGGCCTAATGGCTTTATCAGTGGGTCTGCCACATTGTCTGTAGAGTCGACTCTCTTAACCTCGACATAATATTTTTTGAGCTAATCACGGATCAGATAGAATCACCGCTCGATATGCTTGGACTTCTGGTGAGACCTTGGCTCCTTAGCTAGGGCTATGGCACCATTATTGTCGCAGTAAAGAGAGATGGCATCCGATGACATCACTCCAAGCTCTACGGCAAACTTTTTGTATCAGAATACCTCCTTCGCAGCTTTCAATACAGCAATATACTCTGCCTCCATGGTGGAATCAGCAATCACCATCTACTTTGAACTCTTCCAGCTAACTGCACCACCATTGCAAATGAACAGACTTTCAGATATCTACTTTCGATCATCTATATCAGACATGAAGTCTGAGTCTGTAAATTCCTGAACCTGGACTTCTCCATTCCCAAAGACTAGAAACATATCCTTAGTCCTTCTCAAGTACTCAACGATACATTTCACAGAAGTTCAGTGCTCTTTGCCTGGATTGGACTGATATCTGCTTGTGACACTTACAGCATGGGCTATATCAGGTCGTATATATAGCATGGCATACATGAGGTTTCCTATTGCCGAAGCATAAGGGATCTTGCTCATGCATTCAATCTCCTTAGGTGTGCTAGGGCACATCTTCTTGGAGAGATGAATGCCATGTCTAAAAGGTACTAAACCTCTTTTGGAGTTTTCCATGCTAAACCTTTTTAGCACCTCCTCTATGTACATCTTTTGTGAAAGTCCTAGTATCCTATTTGGTCTATCTCTATAGACCTTAATACCCAGTATAAAGGATGCTTCTCCTAGATCTTTCATAGAGAACTCCTTAGACAACCATATTTTGATTGAGGTCAACATGGAAATATCCTTCCCAATCAGGAGGATATCATCTACATACAGTACGAGGAAGACAACTACGCTCCCACTGACCTTCTTGAACACACATGGTTCCTCCTCATTCTTGATGAAACTAAACATTTTGATCACATCATTGAAACGAGTATTCCAGCTATGAGATGCTTGCTTATGTCCATAAATGGACCTTTGCAGCTTGCAGATCTTGTGATCATCATCACTGGATGTGAAACCAAGTGACTGTTCCATATAGATATCTTCCTCAAGATCTCCATTTAAGAATGCCGTTTTCATGTCCATCTGCCATATTTTATAATCGAAATAGGCTGCAACAGCAAGCAATGTGCGGATAGATTTTAGCATGGCTACAGGCAAAAAGGTATCCTGATAGTCAATGCCTTCGCTTTGACTATAACCTTTCACTACGAGCCTAGCCTTGAATGTCACCACATTTCCATCTACACCTATCTTTCTCTTGAAGATCCATTTACACCTAATAAGTACAATACCTTTAGGTGGATCTACCAAGGTCCAGACTTAGTTTGAGTACATCGAGTCAATTTCTGATCTCATTGCCTCTAACCATTTCTCGGAGTCGATATCTGATATCACCTCGTCATAGGTCTTGGGGTCATCACCATGAGCCTCATTTTTCGTGAGGAATATTTCCTCTACTTCCTCTTGTATAGTACCTAAGTATTTTTCAGGAGGATGGAAAACCCTAGTCGATCTACAAGGTGGAAGAGGTAGTGTTAGGACTAGTTCTAATTGATTGGATTCCTCAGGTTCTTTAGCTTGTTGCTCTTGGGAGATATTCTCCTTGAGCTTAATTATTCTTTCGATGCGACCATCTTGAATAAATTATTTTTCAAAAAAAATAGCATGTCGATTCATAATCACATTGTGATCTTTTGAAATATAGAAATAGTATCCTAATGACTCTTTAGGATATCCTATGAATTGAGCTCTAAAAGATCTGAACTCTAACTTGTCCGCCTGCTGTCTCTTGACATGAGCCGGACAACCCCAAATTCTGAGATGACTCAGACTTGGCTTCTTACCATGCCATATCTCATACGGTGTGGTAGGAATAATTTTAGAGGAAACTCTATTCAATACATATATTGCTGTCAAGAGACAATGTCCCCAAAGAAACTCAGGGAGGTCCGTGAAGCTCATCATGTAATGGACCATATCTAATAGGATCCGGTTCTTCCATTCTGAAACCCCGTTGAGTTGTGGCATTCCAGGTGGAGTCCATTGAGAGACTATGCCATTGTCCTTAAGATAGTCTAGGAACTCCTGACTAAGGTATTCGCCTCCTCGATCTGATCGAAGAATCTTAATGGGCTTTCCTGTTTGCTTTTCTACTTCATGTCTGAATTCTTTGAACTTTTCAAAGGTTTCAGACTTGTGTTTCATTAGAAACATATACTCGTACCTAGATATATCATCGATGAAGGTAATGAAGTAGACATAGTTGCCTCTAGTCGGCACATCAAATGGGCCGCACACATCTGTATGTAATAGGGCAAGTAGGTCTGTGGCCCTTTCCCCATGTCTTATAAAAGGGAGTTTGGTCATTTTGCCTTGAAGGCATGATTTACAAACTGGATATGACTCAAAAGTCAACGGACTCAATAGCCCAAATTTCTCCAATTTGTTAACCTTGTCTTCCGCTATATGACCTAGCCTTAGGTGCCACAGATGCCTATCATTTAGACTATCTCTAGGCCTTTTAATTCTCATGGCATTCACATTTTGCTCAATATGAAATACAGATACATCAATATGTAGCTGATAGAGACTATTAATAAGAATATTATTTGTAACTTTATTATTTTCATAAAATATGTTACAATGGTTCTTATGAAAGCTAATCACATAGCCTTCTTGTGCTCAACGTGAAATAGAAATCAAATTCTTGCTTGCTGCAGGCACATAATAACAATCTCTAAGAACAAAATCTAATCCTAACGGTAATCGCAGAAGGTAGGTTCCCACGGCCACAGCAGCAACTCTTGCTCTACGTAGGATCATATCCCCATCCCTCAGCCTTCTGCTCTCCTCAAGACCCTATATAGAAGTGCACAAATGAGCACTAGAACCAAAGTCAAGTACCCAACTGGATGTAGAGGAAACCGTAAGATTAGATTCTATAATGAGCATTCCTCCAGAAGGACCATCCTTCTTGTTCTTCAGGGTGGCCAGGTACTGAGGACAGTTTCGCTTCCAATGGCCATCTGAATTGCAGTGGAATTTTTTTTTTTTTTTCAGCAGCCTTCTTCTTCGATTCCGTCTTCTTCTTCTTCCCATCTACCTTTTGCTTCTTCGTAGATTTCTTCTTCTTTCCAAAAGACTTTCTCTTGGAAGAAGTCCACTCCACAATAAGGACTGAGCCTTTTGAATCCTTCAAAGAAAGCTCAACCGTAACCAACATGTTCATTAACTCAGTCAAGGTACACTGCATCTTATGCATATGGAAGTTCATGATGAACTAACCATATGCATCAGACAAGGATTGAAGGATCACATCAATCTAAAAATCTCTATCTAAGATGACACCGAGCTTCTCAAGCTCCTCAAGGTCCTTGATCATTGACAAACAATGATCTTGGACTGACTGCCCATCACATATTTTAGTCTTAAAAAGTCTTTGGCAGACTTGATACTTGGCTGCGCGATTTTGTTCACCAAACAACTCTTGTAGGTGAGCCAACATTTGACGGGTAGTAATAATATTCTCATGCTGGCATTGCAAGTCATCAGACATGGCACCCAACATGTAGTACCTGACTTTGTTATCATCATCCGTCTACTTTTTCAGAGAGGCTCTCTGTTCAGCAGTCGGATGTGCTGGTATGGCAGATGGGTCCTGATCCAAGACATGAGTCAGTTTCTCGAAACCCAGAATAATTCTATAGTTTCTCAATCAGTCCTTGAAATTAGGTCCAGTCAATCTGTGGATGTCTAGTATTTTGGTCAGGGGGTTGGATGCAGACATATTTCTTGTAGAGAGTTAAAAGTTTCTAGTTAGATTTTATAATCAGACTTAACCAATTTGTTTAAGGGTTTTATTTTTAAACAAATTAGGCTCTCACTATTTTCTCAGATCCCTACACTCCCTAGGTAGAGATGTAAAAATCTCCATGATTAGTGATTTCTAGTGGGTGGTGCGGTCTCACCGACTGGCTCACCACCTCACCTAACAGTTTTTGATGATGGGTCAACCGATGAGTGGACAACTTTTGTCCAATGATTCTCTAATCATGGTGCATCCAAAACTTGGTCTCTAATTTATGAAGCTCACCGTGCCTGAAATATTGCTCCAATCCTTAGTTATGTCAAACCCACCATTTGCACGAATTAGATTCCTGATTGGGTTCCTCATCGTATCCAAATATTGAGCACAACCCATCCTCTAATCCATAGCATCCAATGCCTAATGGACATGGTTGCATTTTCCCGGTGCAACTGAGCCACTGTAACAGTCGAGAACAATCAACCTCGGGAAGGGCCCGCACATCCACAATGGTGGAAGACCTAAGACTTAATATTTTTTTAGGAAGATTTGATTTAGGTCTCATTAAACTTGACTTGATATAGTCATAACAATTATGACTAACCTAGTGACATGGGCTAGCTCAAATTGTTAGCTACCTCAAATCAGAACTGGGTCGACACATATGGCCAGGTAAGTGAGACTAGTGGAAAGGATATGCTATTAACTTGACAAGAACGCATTCGAATCGAGTAGCTCCTAATTAAAAACCAGTCGGTCGCATCTGCCCAACTTATCTTAGACACCAAATTATCGAACCAGAACCAATTGGGTTAGTCTACAATCCAGGCTCTAACCACTGAGCCAAATTAGGTCTTAACTTGATCGAGTCACATCTAAATGTGATTCGATCTTGATCTAGACTTAATCCTATTAGGCTGGTCAATTATTAGCTTTCATGATCCCACCTAACCAATTTCTGATTCGGTTTGATCAACCGCTAGACCTAATTGAGCTACCCAAGCCCGAACCTAATTTTATGAAAATGGCTTAGATCTGAAATTCTCAATTTTAGATCTAATTTGATTTCATAAGCTTAATTCATTAATTAAGTCTTGGGTTCATAAACAAAACATGTAAATAAATCTTAGGATTTCAAGATCTAGGATTTTGCAGAAAAATAAATTTTGATTTCTGTTTAAGGACGAACACGCAGCACCCCTATACGCCATAAGAACATCCCATTGAATGGGAGGAGAGGGTCTTAAACCCTACTTTGTTCTTATGACCAGACGGCTATGAGGAACATCTTAATCAAAAATATTAATTTAACTACAAAACTAGTTAGATCTAAGTTACATATCACATATATAATTTTAGATTTAACTTATACATGCTTTGCATACATTTGTGTATTAAAATCTGATCTAATTAGCATGCTTTCAGATCTGATACATCACATATAATATCTAAAAAATAAGATTTAAATTGAACTATTCAATATAAAATCTATTCTAGACAGTTACTAGAATAATTCTACAACTAGTCTAGGCATGCAACAGATCAATCTTATGTATTAATTAAAATTTTATTTTTTATTTTTTGATCTGAATATAATATTTATAATATCAAAAAAATAAATAATAAATTAAATTAAATTTATATTTTAATCACATTAAAATATAAAACTATGAGACTATTCATAGATCAAACTACTCCTAGTCAAGTCATGCATCTTATACATGTTAGATCTACTTAGATTTAATTTTAAATTTTTTTGATTTCAGATCCTATCATATCTGATGTGACATCTAAAATTTATTAATATTAAATAAATAAAAATAAAAATTAGATCTAAATTAGATCTGAAATAGAGCCATCAACCTGACTCTGATACCAGTTGAAAGAAAAATCGGCTTTTTCCTTGTAGGATCTTCTAGATCTAATGAGATCTGTAGTAGAATATTTTAAAAAAAATTATCTTACTTTATTTTAGATCTAAGGTCTATTAAATTTGATTCTTATTATTTGATATTTAATCTAAAATTAATTCTAAAACTTTGAGGATTAGAGAAATACCTCTAGGGTAACTAGATTACCCTGTAGATGATCGCAACATGCCCGAGGTTCAAAAATAACCATGCAGTCGTCTGGCCTCTATCAGTATCCACTCAAGTAGGATCTAGATCATCTTCTCCTTGCAAATCTCTACTCTAAAAATCTGATCTGGATCTGATCTGAAAGATCTTCAAAAGATTTTCTGAAGCTGGAGCAGCAGCTTCTCGACAAATTTCGATAGCCTTCTGATCAAAGAGCCACCATGCCTTGGACAAGAGCCAGATGGATGCCCAACTTCTTGGACATGAAGAGGGGAGAGAGAAGACCAGAGGGGATATAGAGAAGTGGAGGGATATTAGGCTTTTGCTGGGGATTGAGTAGATTCTCAAAACCCTAGGCACAGATAGGGTTTAAATAGACCCTGCTGCGCCATGCAATGCCACATCATTCGACCAATTAGAAAATTCTAATTAATTCTGAAAAAACTCTGATTGGTGGAGTGATATCATCTGATCATATCAGATAAGAACCCCACCAAACCCTCCTACTGTTGGCACCAACACTGGATAAACACAGTGAGATTGGCGCCCAACAGTTTGAGTCGATCAAGGCATAGAGTCCTCATCTCATGGGACTCTATCCTTATCCACTTGGGGTGCACACCCAATCTGATCTTGGTGCCCACTTTGAGGCCTAATTTAGTAGGTGGACACTCTATAAAAACTCTTCAATGATCTCTTGCCAAGTGGCCTTCAGTTTAAGATCCATAAGTCAACGTTTGACCGATGTCCTAAAATGAAAATGGTAGGTGACAGAAATTGGCAGGTGTTATCTTAAAATTATCTCATGAATTAAGATAAGACTTTTTTGAGTGGGACTGACTCCAGTCAGTCTGAGAGAAACTTTCTCAAGGTTCTCTAGGTGAGTCAAATCATATTTGGCTCAGTCGAGATGAAAAAGATTGCACGAGGAGAAAGTTAGGCTCAATCGTGTGCTAGCATAATTTTCTTGAACCTAATTGGATCTAATCCAAATCAATCGAATTGGGCTAGCTCAATTGATGACATCCAGACCCTAACTCTTATTTGTGTGATCTAGTTAGGTTCATTTTCGTATGGTAATGAGATATGTCGTGATCTCATCATCAACATCATCAAAACTCCTTTCGATGGACCAGAACTCTTTTGATTCAGATAATTTAGAATGATCGATCATCAATATCATTCTAATTACTCTCAAAATCTATCAGTGACACCTAGCAGTATATGGTGGCAACCCATCAGAAATGAAGACGAACCTCTCGGTGCAGCTATCTATGTGATTGAGTTCCTCTATCATGAGTTCCGACTGAATTAGGGTTAAGTTGAACTCATCAAACCCAACATCAGTCATATGAATCAATCGATCGATCCGAGTCTGATGTGAAATCCCAATGGAAAACTCTTTTCCATTATTTTGCTCTATCATGGCCATGGGCTTAAGGACTCGATCTTTCGATCATCATAGGACTACTCCTCTCATCTACCGAGGTTGATAGAACCCATCTTGGTGCAATCTAATTCTACAATGAATATGCTACAGCCAACATACACCTCAAGGTTTTGAATGGCTAGGAGATCGAGTTATGATGTAGTCAAACTATAACACACTCAAGGTGAACTGTCGATGCACCTCAGGTCAAAGAACTAGATACACAGCTGCAGCATCACGCTAGTCATCGATGAGAAGGTAGACTTCCTTATGACTGCTCGAGATGGTCATGCTCAGTACTCTCATTTTCAATGAATACCTGTACTCTCACTCCGATGTCTCCACACCATAGACTCAAGACTCATCTACCCTAAGAAAGCGATCGTACACCAACCTTCCGGATCGATCATCATCCTCGTGATGATCCTATGGTCAGGAGCTGTTTATGAGTTAGCTATGTAAATTCATGCCTTAAATTTTCAACTCTTGAAAATATGAATTAACATTCCTACTAACTCATAGAATGTATCACAGACATAATGTACATAATGTGATAGTAGAATAATCTTTTTATTTATTTATAATTAAAATTATAAATTTGCCCTTACATTTGTACAGGAATATGTCAGCCAATCTGGTATCTAGGGCTCACATCTAATAGTCAACATGTTGGTCACTACGGAAGGAACCTTGAAGAGTTTAAGGGGTACTGTTCTCATTGTGGAGAAAACTTCTTCTAAAAGAAAGTCTACTGGAAAGAGGAAGACTAAATCCACTAAGAAGCAGAAGAAAAGAGCAAGCCAAAGAAGGAAGTTCCTAAGAAGGCCGAAGTAAAAAAAAAGTATTTCCACTGTGATGCTAAAGGCCACTAGAGGAGGAACTGTCTACTCTACCTGGAGAGCCTAAAGGCCAAAATGGGTGATAAACTTTCGAAAGGTGTGCTTGTAATTAAATCTAAACTTACGATTTCTTCTACTTCTAGTTAGGTATTGGACTCTAATTTTAGTGCTCATATATGTACTTCAATATAGAGTCTAATAGAAAATAGGAGGTTGAGAAAATGTGACATGATCTTTCGAATTGATAATGGAGCAAAAGTTGCTACAATGATCGTTGGCATTTATCCTCTTCAATTACCGTTTGATTTTAGATTAGATTTAAAAGACTGTTATTATATTCTTGTAGCTAGTCAGAATTTGATTTCTATGTCTGTGCTAGTACAGAAAGGTTTTGAAATTAGTTTCAATAAAGATTTTTGTTTCATTTATTTATGAAATAAATTGGTTGTACAAAAATTTTTAATTGACAGTTTATATGACTTGCATGTTGATGCGAATGTGAATTTAAATGAGCAAATGTGAGTGTCGTAGGTCAAAAGAGATCCAGAGATGAAATTAACCAAAAGTACTTATGACACCATAGACTAGACTATATTTGAGAGGATAGGATAAATAAATTGGAAAGGGATGGGATCCTTGACTCTCTTAACACAGAGTCGTATTCAACTTAAGAATCTTGCCTTCGAGAAAAGATGGCCAAGTTACTCTTTGTAGGATATGGAAAAAGGGCCATTGAGTTACTTACCCTAGTACACAACGACATGTGCAGGCCATTTGATGTACAGATCAGGGATAGTTATAGCTACTTCATTATCTTTAGATGATCTGTCTGGATATGGGTATGTGTATCTCATGAAACACAAGTCTGAAGCCTTTGAAAATTTAAAAAAATTCAGACATGAAGTAGAAAAGCAAACATGCAAGCCCATTAAAGTTCTTCAATCTGATCGAGGAGGTGAATACCTTAGTCAAAAAATTTTAGGATATGTTAAGGACAATGGCATAGTCTCTCAATGGACTCCTAGAACACCTCAACTCAATGGGATATCCAAAATGAGAAATAGGATGCTATTGGATATGGTCAGATCCATGATGAGCTTCACTGATCTATCCTTCTATTTTTGAGGACATGCCTTGTTAACCACCATTCACCTATTGAATAGGATTCCATTAAAGTCTATTCCTACCACATCATATGAGATATGGTACAGTAAGAAGCCGAATGTAGGTTATCTTAAGACTTGGGGATGTCTGACCTATGTCAAGAGACAGATGGCTGATAAACTAGAGGATAGATCTGTAATAGCTCATTTTATTGGGTATCCAAAAGAATCTATAGGATACTACTTCTACTTTTCATAAGATCACAATATGATTGTGAGTTGAAATATCATATTCCTGAAAAAATAATTTATTCAGGATGGTGGCAGTGGGAGGTTAGTTGAACTCAAAGAAAAGATCTGTAAAGAGCAAAGAGCTATAGATCCTCACGAACCCATTATTCATGAGCCAGTAGTTGACGTTCCTCTACCACCTCATAGATCTAGAAAAATTTTTTAGCCTTCTGAAAGGTACATGGGTATGCTTACAGAAAAAGTAAAAAAAATATTCCTTATGGGAGATAAGGGTCATGGTGATGATCCTAATACCTTTGACGAGATGATGTCTGACATCATTTCTGAGAAATGGTTAGATGCGATGAAGTCAGAAATTGACTCGATGCACTCGAACCAAGTTTGGACCTTAGTGGATCCACCTGAGGGTATCATACCTATTGGGTGTAAACAAATCTATAGAAAGAAAATAGGTACCGATGGTAAGGTAGAAACCAATAAAGTTAGGCTTGTGGTAAAAGGTTCAGTTAGCGCGAGGATATTGACTATCAGAAAACTTTTTTGCCCATAGTCATGCTGAAATTCATCCGCACTCTACTTGCTATTGCAGCTTACTATGATTATGAAATCTGGCAGATAGATGTAAAAACTACTTTCCTGAATGGATATCTTAAGGAAGATATCTATATGGAGCAGTCTTTGGGTTTCACATCTGGTGATGATAATCACAGAGTCTGCATGCTGTAAAGGTCCATATACAAAATAAAGCAAGCTTCTCAGAGTTGGAATCATCATTTTGATGAGGCAATCAAATCGTTTGATTTTATCAAAAATAAAGAAGAACTATGCATGTACAAAAGGGTCAGTGAAAGCGCAATAACATTCTTCGTATTGTACGTAGATGATATTCTCCTCATTGGGAATGATATTCCCATGCTGACTATGGTCAAAAGATGGTTGTCCAAGGAATTCTCCATTAAAATATCTAGGAGAAGCATCTTATATTCTCGGAATAAAGGTCTATAGAGATAGAACTAAAAGGATGCTAGACCTGTCACAAAAGCTATACATAGAGAAGGTGCTAAAGAGGTTCAGCATAGAAAACTCTAAAAGAAAATTTTTGCCTCTTAGGCACTGTATTAATCTTTCCAAGATGATGTGTCTAACCACATCTAAGGAAGTTCAACGTATGAGTAGGATTTCTTATGTCTCAGCCATAGGGAGCCTCATGTATGCCATGCTATGTACTCAACTTGATATTGCCCTTGCTGCGAGTGTCACGAGTAGGTATCAGTCAAATCCAGGTAAGAACACTGGATAGCTGTGAAAAATATCCTTAAGTACTTGAGAAGGACTAAGGATTTGTTCTTAATCTTTGGAAGAGATTCAGAATTATGAGTCGAGGGCTATATTGACTCAAACTTCATATCTGATCCTGATGATAGAAAGTCTACATCAGGATATATGTTCGTTTGCAATGGTGGTGCAGTCAGCTGGAAGAGTTTCAAGCAATCCATCATAGCGGATTCGATCATAGAGACTGAGTATGTCACTGCTTCAGATGCTGCAAAGGAAGGCTTCTGGTTCAAGAAGTTCATCACAAAACTTGGAGTTATGACATCGGATGCCATATCATTTTACTACGACAATAATAGAGTTATAGCACTTGCTAAGGAGCCAAGGTCTCATCAAAAATCAAAGCACATCTAGCGGCGTATCATATCATATACGAGTACCTCGAAAAGAAACATATCGAGGTGCAATGAGTAGACTCTACGGACAACGTGGTAGACCCACAGACAAAGTAATTGAGTCAGTCAAAAATTAAAGTCCACTTTGAGAAGATTGGACTTAGATTAGTGGCCAATTGGCTTTAATCCAAGTGGGAGATTGTTAGATGTATGTCCTAAAAACCAGTATGACTGATACATTATAATAAATCTGGGATATAATTTTGTACTTTATACATTGATTTGATCAATAAAAGGGTAAGTTTATTTTTTATTTAAGTATGATGTGTCCTTGAATCATCTATGAAATTAACTTTCGATACAGATTCTCAAAGTATTGAGAATTAGAGATATGTATTTAATTCCTAAATACTCCCGATCATAGAATCATCATGAATGATGATTGATCTGGATAGACCGACACACAGATCACTTCTTTCAGGACAGATGAGTCTCTAGTCTATAATGTAGAGACACTGAGCGACAAGTGTGGATAGTTGTTAGAGAACAACTAGTACTGAGCATGACCATATAAGAGATCACTGAGATTTCTAATCAATCATCAGTGATTGTCTTGATGCTGTAGTTATGTGAATGATTTTTTGATCTGAGATTATACTACTACTCACAATGAGCTGCTGGAGTTTGACTGACACATAAACATGGATGTCAATGAGCCCTTGTAGTGGATGTTGGTGATAGTTATCCACTGTAAGAGTAGGGTGCATATCAAGATGGGATCTATTAACCTTGAAAGAGAGGAGTAGTCCTATATGATTTGAGAGGCTAAGTTCGAGAATTTGTGCCTACAGTAGTGTGATAGATAGAAAGGAGTTTCTATAGAAATCATAATTGGATTTGAGCTGATTGAATCTATCATATGACTGATATTGAGGTTTGATGATTTATCCATGACCTGCCATCTAGACGGGACTCACGATAGAAGGACTGAATCACATGTTAACTATACCTAGAGGTTCATTTCAGTTCTATTGGGTTCCCACTATATACTGTTAGGTGTCACTGGTGGATTAAGAGAGCTCACTAGGGTTGTTCTGGATCGACAATCCTTGATGAGTTAGAGTGAAATTGTTTCAACCCATTGAAAAGAGTTTCATTGATACTTTGATAGAAATCATTGTATATCTCACTATCAGATAGAATTAAACCTATGGGGTCACACAACAAAGAGATTAGGGCTGGAATAAGCAATTGAGCTTATGAAGTGTCAATCGAGTTTAGAGAAATCCGATTGGGTTCAAGGTAACCTTGCTAGCATGGTTGGATCTAATTTTCTCTTTATGTTTAGATTTCTTATTTGATAAGATAATTTAAACTTAATTTTTTGCTAATAACTTAAATGAATTAGATTTATTGGACTTCAATTGTTGGGTGTCTAAGGTTTTGGATCAAATGAATTAAGGGTGCAAGTCCCTAATTAATTTTTTTGATAGTTATTTTTGGGTGCCACCTTGATTTGATCAAGTTAGGCGTGTCCTATGATTAGAGGCCTTTTTGATCTTATATGGGGCATCCCTTGGGTGCACTTTGGGGTATGTTTATGTAGGTGCAAGGACTCTAACAGTTTGTGTCTAATAGGACTCCTAATGGAAGTTGAATAACTTAAGTTATTAGGAAACCTAATATAAGTAGGACTTGTATTATGAGATTGAATAGGATTCCATCCTTTTGCCTATTTAAAGGAATCTCCCCTAAAGTCCCTAGAGCATCTAAACTAGTAGGCCCATGCCCCTTAGAGAGAACCCCACGCCCTCTCTTCTCCTCCCCTTCTCTTCTCCCTTGGGCGTCCCACATGCCCCATCTTGGGCGTCCCATCTCTTCATGCCCATAAGGGCCTTGGCGTCCCCTCTTTTGTACTAGTTCTGGTGTTTGCTAGTAGTATAAAGTAAGGAAGAAAGGCAAGAGAAGAAGAGAAGAAGAAGATCAAGAAAAAAGATCAATAGTTGATCGCGATCCAGGCTTCGTTCAGATTTGTAGGCTGAATTTTCTTAGAAAAAAAAATTAACTTGAAGAGACTATTCCAGGCTGATCCCGAGTGGATACCCATATACTGGGCACTTGCATGGCTAAGAGAGAGCCTCTTCTCTTTCAGATCCAAATTTGAAGAAATAAATTACAAAACAGGTATGTGATTCGATCATATGTTAAATTTCAGCATATGTATAATTTCAGTATATGAAGTAGATCCTTGTGGTTTATATTTTTATGCATGTATGATATTGATTAAAAGTATTTTAATCTACTTTTCTACTGTGATGTTTAGAAAATAAAATTTTGAAATATACATACATGCCCCTACATACGAATTTCAACAATTAGACCCTGTATTGACATACATATATGAGCACTAGAATCAGAGTCCAATATCCAACTAGAAGTAGAAGAAACTATTAGGTTAGATTCTATTATGAGCATTCCCTCAGAAGGTTGTTCACCCTTTTCCATCTTCAGGCTCTCCAGGTAAGATGGATAATTTCTCCTCTCATAGCCGTTAGAGTTACAGTGGAAACACTTTTCCTTCTCCACAGCTTTCTTCGAAGTGTCCTTCTTAGGTTTGCTTTCCTTCTTCTGCTTCTTTGCAAGTTTATTCTTTTTCTTCTCTTAAGACTTTCTTTTGGAAGGTGCCCGCTCAATAGTAAGAACAGAGCCCCTTGAACTTTTCAAAGTACCCTCAGTAGTGACCAGCATATTGATCAACTCGGATAAGTTGCAATCTAATTTGTTCATATGGCAGCTTACGATAAACTACCCACGTGAACTAGTCAGGGATTGGAGGATCAAATCCACTTTTAACTTCCTCTACATAGTAAGCCCGAGCTTCTCAAGCTCCTCAAGGTCCTTAATCATTGTCATATAATGATCGTGGACCGACTGACCCTCGTGCATCTTCATATTGAACAACCACTTGGATAATTCGAAGCACATGGTCTGACTTTGTTCACCGTACAACCCTTATAGATGAGTGATCATTGTACGGACAGTAGGTATGTACTATCTTGACATTTCTAAGCCAGCCCTTAAAATTTGTGCTAGTCAAATAGTTGGTTTCAAGGATGCAGACTAGTGGGTTAGAGACCGACATTGTTTATCTACAAGAGTAGAGATTCTAGTTAGATATTTGTACTTAAAATTATATTTGTTCTAAAAATTTTTAGATGCAAATAGACTCCCACTATTTTTTCAGGTTCAGACACTCCCCAGGTGGAAAGTGAAAACCCCACACGACCATGAAAGGTTTTCAGTAGGTGCTGCAATCCCACTGATGCCGTGCACCTCACCTAATGGTTATTGATGACACGCACACTAATGTGTAGGCAACTCTTTACCTAGATGCTTCTCTAAGCATATTACAATGACTTGATCTCTAAGTCATATGAGCTTAGATAACACATATTGTCCCACTTCTTAGTTATGTCAGACCCACCATTCACAAGCAGGTGTGACACCATCATTGAGTCTCTCAGATAACATATATTGGGCCTAACCATATCTTCACCTTGGAGCAACTCTTTGCTAGTAGAGTGGTTGTGTATTTTTGATGCAACTGAACCACTGTAACCAGTCGAGAACAGTCGATGCCAGTACCATGCCTGCACTTCTACAACAGTGGAGGATCTTAAGGCTTAATATTGATTAAGGAGGTTTAAGTCAGGTCTCATCTAATCAGTCATCACATGACCGATCTAATTGGTATGGGCTAAACCAAAACACCTTAGCAACTAATGAACACAGTCATCCAATTGGCCAAGTAAGTGAGATCGGTGGGAGGGTATGCCATTAACTTGCCATAATCAAAATTGTTTAGGTGAGTAGTCTCCCAATAAAAAATCACCAATCGAGACTTGTCATAGACACCAAATGATTTATTAGTTTCAGTTAAATAGCTTAGGTGAATTGAGTTTGAGCCATAAAGCCGAATTAGGTTAGGTCCTTAGGTTGATTCGATTCTACATAAGGGGTTTGATCGATTCGATCTACAACCCTTATAAAATCATTTACTCAATTGATCAAACCCAAATCAACATTTGACTCGATTTTGATTAATATTATCTAATCATAATCTAAGATGCAATCCTAATGTAAAACTACCCATGCCCAATGATTCATACACACACTAATTTCAGATAATAAAATAATTTTTAGATCTAAATTTGTTATCAAAAAAATAAGTTTTTGATTCTCAAAATATTTTCAGAACATGCATGCATCATATACTATACATATGAAAAATTTTAATTTTTTTAAAAATTAATTTTAAATTTAAACATGCCATTATATATCATATACATAAAAAATTCAGATCGCAGAAATTTAATTTCTAACCTACGCATGCTTTTATATATCGTATATATGAATAAAAATCAAAACTAAAATACTTTTTAGATCTAAACATAAATATACATATCGCATGTATGAAGCAAAATCAAAATTTTTAAAATAATTTTTAAAATCTTTATGCTACTTTCATACATATGAATATGTGGTTCTGATACCAATATTGAATTTTTTACAGGTGCTACAGTATGTAGATTTCAAAATTTTTTTAAATCTAAAATATAGTAAAAAATTAGATTAAAATAATTTTAATCTAAGCATGCATTCATCGTATGAAAATACTTTTAGTTCACATGTTGAAATTAATATAAACTGATTTTAGAATGAATAAAGAAAAGCTTGTGATCAATTCATATACCTGAATCACTTTTCCTTTGCTTCAAACCTATAATAGGGGCTGAATCCAATTCAATCTCTGGATTTGGAGTTAAGCAAGCTCTGAATCAATAGCATAAGTATCCAGCCTCTATGAATATCTATAGTGCAAATCTGAATTATTTCTTCTTGAATCCTGTTTGCTTGAACTGAAGGCCTGGATAGGCTTGAACCGAAGGCCTGGATAGGGATCAACTTTTGAATCTTTTTTAATCTTTCTTTCTTGATTCTTGAAGAAACCAAGAATCTTTCTTGATTTATCAACTAATCAAGAAGAACTACTAACAAGAAGTGGTTGTAACTAACTTCCAATAAACTTGAGAGGAAGAAGAAACCAACAACCTAGGCACCAACAATTGACACCAAGCAATAGGTTGCCGCCCACTTCTCTCTAAGATCCAAAGGGAGGATGCCTAGAGAGAGAGAGGGCATGGGCTAGAGAGAGGAAGAGGAGGGGAGGCACAGTAAGGGTGGCAGCAAGGATGAGAGGATGTGTGATATGAAGGGAGGTAGGGCTAGTGTCTTTTAAATAGACAATATAAGGGTGTTGTAATTAAATATTCGGATCTCCCCTTCTAATCATATTAGAAGTCCTAACTTAAAACCTATGGAACTAAGTAAAAGGAGCATCACCCATCCTTGACCCATGCCCACACCCAATGCCAGGCATCCCATCATATGAGATCTAATTAAATGCTCTCAAATCAGCCCACATAGTTTCATAAATTCACTTCAAGGGTTCTTGATCAAATCAAGATGAATAAAATCAAGAAACTCTTTTTTAATTTAATCCATACTATAAATTAAGCATCCAACTATTGGAGGCCATTGAATTAAATTCAATAAGGTTCAAATCAGGTGTAGGACTTGACTAATGCTTATCATATAAGCAAACCAACCACAAGAAGAATTGGGTTCATCCAAATGCTAGCAAGATTAATATGAACCCAATAGGATTTCTCCAAATCTATATAAATTGATACTTCATAAGCCCAACAATAACTAATCTAGATTTTTTCCCTTTAATGTTTGACCCTATAGGTTAAATTCTATCTGATAGTAAGACATACCATAATCTCTATCATAGGTATCACTAAAACTCTTTTTAGTCAGTTAGAACAGTTTCACTCTAGCTCAACAAAGATCATTGATCCAGAACGATCCTATTAAGCTCTCACCATCCATCAGTGACATCTAATAATATGTAATGGCAATTCAGTAGAACCAAAATAAAATATCTAGGTATAGTTAATGTATAATATAGTCCCTCTACTATGAGTCTCAACTAGATGGCAGGCTATGGATAAATTGTTAAATCCTATCATCAATCATATGATAGATTCGATCAGCTCAAGTCCAATACTAATTTCAAATAAGAACTCTTTTCCATCAATCACAATGCTACGGCCATAGACTTATGGACTCAGCTTTTTAAATTTTCTAGGACTACTCTCTATTAAGGTCAATAGATCTCATCTAGATGCATAGTTTGCTCCCACAGCTCAACCAACTGAAGCCAACATCTACTATAAAAACTCATAATTGAGTGAATGCTTATGTGTAGTCAAACTATAATAGTCTTACTGTGAGTAACTGTGACACCGCAGGTCAAAAAACCAATCACACAACTACAGCATCAGGATGATCACTAATGATTGGATCGAAATCTATGTGATCTCTCGTATGGTCACGCTTAGTACTAGTTATTCTCTAACAACTATCCATATTTATCGCTCAATATCTCTATACCATAGAATAGAGACTCATCTTCTCCAAAAGAAGCAAACCGTGATCAATCTATCTGGATGGATCACCATCCCCATGACTATCCTATGATCAAGAGCAATTTAGGAATCGATCATATATGCCTATAATTCTCAATAGTTGAGAATATGTATCATAACATCAATTTTAAGGATGATTCAAGGACACATAATACTTGAATGGAAGTAAAAAACTTATTCTTTATTGATTAAATCAATAGTTTAAGTATAAATATATATCATAGAATAAAATATGTCAGCCAACAATTAGCTTCTAGGATATATATCTAACAATGCCTCCTTCAAGCCCTAGATGCCCTAGGGTTGTGAAGAGAGAGGCACCCCATCATAGCACCTAGGGGTTGGTGCTGGTGTTTGCTACCTTCAGAGAGATTGAATCTATCATAGGTCTCCTCTGGTTCATGCACAAGATCAAGGGTTTCAACATGGTATCAGAACAGTGCAGTATGTTGAGTTGTGCAGTGGGTTGAGCGATAACAAGGGTCCTTACAGTCATCCTTATAGAAAAGCATGCAATTATTATGGCATGCATCTATCTTCTCTCATCCGATGCTTAACCCTTTCATCATTTTCTTTGAAGCATAGAAACTCCCAACAAGCTTTTCATCCTTCAGTAGTATTTTTTTTATGATTGCTACCATCCTATAATAACAGTTGTGAAAGAATAATGCCCTATAAGCTAATCACATATGGGATGCGATGAAATATTTTTTTATAATTTATCTTTCAAATTCATATATTTGACATTGTTAATTAATAAAATAGATTTTTTGATTCATTATATGTTGCATCTTATTATTATTTTTAAGATTATAATGAACCCCATAGGTCTGAACAATGGTTTTAGGGCCGTGATTAGATCACACCAGTGAGACCTAAATTCTTGATAGCCATGACCTAAAATATTTTTAGTCATTGGTTCATTAAGTCAGGGATCAATGATACCGGTAAGACTGGCACGTCTTATGTATGCTCACTGATGAGGGTGGTTGATCTCATAATCTCTTATATTCTGACACTAATACAAGGATATAGGTGTTCATTAGAGAATAAGTTCATTGAATAGATCTACGAGAGAATATCTGATGGAGTCTTATTTACATGTCAGCTGATTGTTCTCTAGTGGGAGTTGTACAAGTGATCTTTTAACCTAAGATCACCATGGTACCTTGTGTATATGAATCCATATTTTGGCTCACTTCATAACTTAGTTCTCTGATCCTTATATGGAGTGTTCTAGATATGGTGAAGTATGCATGGAGGTTGTGTGTAGTCAATAAGAGATTAGTTACTCCTAATAAGGAGAGCGAACATCCTATATGATCTCATAGGTTGATGATTTTGGAAGTCTTTGTTCAAAGCAGGATGATAATTAGAAAGAGATTTCAAATGTATCATCAATTGAACCATCACTTTCTGATCGAGATACATTTAGGTAAGCAATTAGGCTTGACATGATTCTATATCGATAGCTCATCTAGGATGTTGTTTGACTGAAAGATTGAACTACAAGATAACTTGCCACTAAAGATATTTTGATAATTTTTATCAAATTTTTGAAAGAATAGTGCCCCATAAGCCAATCGCATGGAGATACGAAGAGATTTTTCTGTGTTATCTTCTTACTCATTTGTATGATATTAGTTATTTTATTTATGAGGTATTGTATTTTATCATTTGCTGCATCATATTTTTATGATTATGATAAACTCCATATATTAGCGCAATGAATTTTAGGATCATGATGAGATCATGCCAGTGAGACCTAAAATCTTAATAGTTTCAATCTAAAATATTTTCAGTTGTTGGATCATTGAGTCGGAGATCGATGATAGCGGTAAGACTGGTACATCCTATGTATGCTCGGTGGAGAGAGTGGTTGATCTCACAAATACTTGTATGATGATACTAATATAAAGATGTAGGTGCTCATTAGAAAATGAGTTCACTGAGCTGACCCACAAGAAGAATATCTTATGGAACCTTACAGCATGTCGATAGATGGTTGTTCAGTGGGAGTGATGCATGTAATCCTTTGACCTGAGATCACCATGGTATCTTGTGTATATGGATCATTACTTTGGTTTATTTCCAAGCACACCACTTTGAGATGTGTATGTGATATTCTAGATATGAAGTGTGCATGGAGGTTGTGAGTGGTTAATAAGAAATCGGTCACTCCTTGTTGGATGAGAGAACATCCTATATGATCTCATAGGATGATGACTCTGTGAGTCTCTGACCAGAGCAGGGATAAATAGTAGAAAAAAATTTTACTGATTCATCAACTGAGTCATCATCATCAGATCGAGATACATATGGATAGGTATTTGGGCTTGACATGTATTCATGCCCATGGCCTGTTTGGGATGTTGTGTGATCAAAGGATTGAATTCACAGTAACTCACTACGAAAGGGTAATTTTGATATTTTCATCAAATTTCAAATCTTTCGAATAGTCATGACACGTTACTGGACATCAATCTTAACTTATGAACTAGTCAGAATTGAAAGAGTTTAATTCATGAATTAATTAGAAAGAGTCCAAGTTGATTGGAACTCTTGAGCTAACCTAATCTAATCAGATTAAGGTTATATCAAGAGTCTGGATCAACTGCTGGCTAGATTTGGAACTCAATGGATCACATACAGTAAAAATTTGATCGTGATCTAATCTATTTGGATTTATTGTAAATCCAATGGATTAATTGAATTGCTAGCACATGAATTAACCCAAGTTTTCAATTGGATTCAGTGCAAAGATGTTTGTGCTAACCCTTGACTTATTGCCTTGACTTAATGTGATTAGGTTTGAACCTATAATTTAATAGGTGGCTTATCTAATTTTTATGAAAGAGTTTCATGTGAAATTAACTTCCTCCATGCCAACACAACATGCACAAAATTAAGTCATGCCCATTTAATTTTGGCATTGGAGAAGAGGAGTCCTTCTCCTTTACTTCTCTTAAATTCTTTACCAAATTTGATGCGTTCCTTTTATTCCTCATGTCATGGGATGGCTCTTGGAATTATGGGTGTCGAAGAGAAGGAAGAGTCCTTCTCTGGCAAGGAGTTTGAATGCCAAATTAAATGGGATGCCACATATATGCATTGGATGATATGGAAGAGTCCTTAATGTCATGGACTCTTTGTTTCTCACGCATTCCCTTATCCCATGCACCATATGATGACATTTTATTTTTCTTTGGCAGAGAAAGAGTCCTTTGTAGATAAAATACTTACTATTCCATGCCTTATTCTTGGGATTCCATGCTTAAAATTAATTTGTAGCGGGTAAGAATTAAGGGACGCCAAGAGTTGGCATCCCATGGTGTCGCCCCTTCTTTCCTATATATAGGGGGCATTACACCTGGTTCCATGTGCCAATTTTGGCTGAGAGTAGGTATGGAAATGAGAAAAAAATGATAAAAAAAAGTTTGAAAAAAAGATAAGAAAAAGGGAGAGAAAAATAGAAAGAAAGAGAGGAAGTAAAAGGAAAGCATGAGATGCTTGTCCTAAAATTAGATTGTTCAAGTGTTGAACATCTGATTTAATTTTTGTATGGTGTAATCATTTGAGAAATAATTTCTAGAATGATCCTTGTGGAGGTCTCAAAGGCATATAAGTAGTGGTACAATCCATTCTTATGAAGGATGATCGGCAGCAAACTTACGAAGAAGGCTATAGCACTACGTCGAATTGAGAAGGGCCCTGATCAGTCCCATATAGATCACCATTGGAGGGCTTCTACTTTGGAGTCTTGTTAAGATTATCAATTTATGATCTTCATGTTGGTATATGGCTTCTGATCTCTTCTTGTTATACATGCTTTTGTGGTTTGATTGTAATCATCAAAGTGTTCCTAGGACTTTTGTGTTTCGGTAGTCTAGTTTAATTGTTAAACTTTATTTTTAATTATTGATTGCATATAAAAATTTTAAAATTTATATTTGCTATGTTATCAAAACCCAACAGTGGTATCAGAGCCATCCTTGATTGATTCAATCAAATTTTATGTCATTATTGTGACATGGATTAGATCCAGTTCAAACTATGCCAAAATCAGATTTTCTGATTGATGTTTCATTGATATTTTTGATGCATCTTTTGTTAATGATAAAATATTATCAATCCATGATCAAAACTTGAATATAAAAATTCTATGGTCTTTTGACTTGTGAGATAAGTTTAAATTAAATCCCATGATCTAATTTTTGATGGAATTGAAAATCTAGTGCATATGATGTGCGGAGCCTTAGAATGCTACATATGGATGTACATTGTCAAGACTTAGGGCTTTTGCATTTGATGCATTCACCTAAGATCCAAAGACCAACCACCATGTTATTGGGCACTCACCATTGTGGGTCTTCCATCTTGGTTGTTGCCCAAGATATATGTGGAGCCAAAAAATTTTGATCATGAAAAGGATGCATCAGACATGGATTAAGATTTTTGTCGATGGATTCGATTAACTATAATTCATTGATCTAAAGTGTTTAGAATTAATGATTATAGATTAAATCAAATTCATAGTTCTAATTTGATTAGAAATCATATTTGACTTAGGTTAATCAAATTGTTATTTACCTAATTTGATTAGGGTTTGAGTCATGGTTGATCGAATCTATGCTAACCTAATTGGATTATGATTAACCTAGGAATTGGTCAACATAACTCAAAATGATGATAAATGATTGACTTAAAATTAAATTTGGATCAAGTGTTGAACCCAAATCAAAAACCCTAGATGGGCCTTATGCCCGAATATTTAAACATCTCTAATGACATGTTTATGAATGATATCACAATTATGATAACATGAGAAGTTAGTTACTATATTTTATAATTATTATAAAAATACATATTGAGTGGTTATAGACTATGGTGCATCCATGTGATGGATGTATGTGTGAATGCTTCCCTATTAGCTGATTATGTAAATGTATCTGCAAAAATTGCAATAGGGATTGAGTGCCCCTGATTCATAGTATTATCAGCTGTATCTAACTTTTCTATATTTTCAACTGTTGATTGAGATTTTTACATATTAATATAAAATTATAGAAAAAAATTATTTGAAAATAGATAGAAACTGTTTCTTTCTATTTTTAGATAAAGATCAAGCATTCATGGTAGACTTCATAGAGATGAAGACTCGACTTCCAGGCATTTAGAGAGCAGAGGCATATTAAGATTGACCATGAGATGATTCAATTTATGCTGCACCTAGGGTTTGACCCATAAATCATCTTGTGGCTTGGATGATCTTTTTAAAGTTCATAACCATTAGATTTTTTATTTATTTGCTCTTACATGCTGGTAGTTAGAATTGAATTTATATTGCATATGATGCATTCCTATATATATGTTATGGATGTGCATGAGACCTAAGTCCCTCATCTGAATTATATTAAGTCATAATGGCGAAGTGTTAAGAACACTACCCATGCCTTCCTTCATGCCATGCCAGTATTATGCTAGGAACCATAGTAGGCTTGCTATCAATAGAGTATATCAAAAACTATGGTGAATTTATTGTGCTATCCATAAGACTTGCTATAGAAAGTGATATGATGTTGACTAAGTGATGCTTAAGGCATATTTTTGGTAGTGCTGTCTTGTTGTGCTATCCACAAGGATAGTATTATTTAGATATGAGCATATAGGATTGAAAGATATGACTTAACTAAAATACTATTGTTTGTTGTGCTATCCATAAGGCTATAAGTATTTTAAAGACAAAAGTTATGTTGAGAGTTGCATAAGATGTAATTGGTAAAGAGTTACCTACCCTTGAACTCATAGGAGCTTGTTGTGCTATCCACAAGGTTTTTTATGAAGAATTGAGATCTCAACCCCACTAAGAAACTAGATGATAGATCTTCTCATTTTTCATACTTGAGGACTATAAAATTCGCTAAAATAGTGAGAGACACATTTAGATAAAAATCGTATCTAAATTATGCATATCATGATGAGTAGTCCTTTTATATTCTTATATATTTGCATCATCATTATCACTGCATAGTATATTTGTTACTTTTAAATTGATCAAACTTCATGGAATGGTAGAGGATCTTAAGAATAGTTCTCATATAGATGATAGTCTCCTATTCTCTTAATTTTGATTTGATCGTAGATGATACTATAAATAAGGAAAAACCACATGTGATATGGTTGGATGACAGTATGACTACCAAATTTATCTTGATTAACTTAATCATACGATTAAGTCATTATCATGGATGGTGAGTTAATCTAGGATTTAATCCTATCAACACTCCTGAATTCCTTCTTTAGTATCTCCCAAGAGAAGAAAGATTAAGATTGTCTTTGCCATAGATGTCTATTATCATTATAGTAATAATGAGCATTAGAGATAAATTACAAAAATTATCTTGCAAGTGTGAAGCTGTAGTAGGATGCAAAAGTTGTACCTGCTAATGATTTGTATATAATACAAACTAATAAATCATTGAGTATTTTAGTTTTAAAATTTTGGGTATGCAGTACCTTATATAAGTTCCACTTATGCAAAGTACTGCTGGACCTATAAAACTGAAGTAAGGTGACTACTTACCTTTTGGTACTAATGGATAGTCTATTCATGCTAAGGCTATAGGAACCTACTTATTTAGAAACTAGTAGACCATTGTTATATGCCTAAATTTATCAGAAACATTATTTCAATTCCTATGCTATGGTAACATGGTTTTGAAATTAATGTAAAAAGTAAAAGTTACTCTCCTTCGGATAAATTTTATAGCTATGGTCTTATATTTTTGTTACTCAATGATGTTGTTCTTCATATTGATGAGAATAAAAAATAAATATGTGATGGTCACATATCTCTAGCATTACCAACTTGATTATTTATGTGAGTCAAAGATAAACAAGTAATACAAAGAAGAGTTCTTTATCTATATGATTATGAATCATATAGAATTTGTAAATGTCTTGTGGATAAAATGACCAAGATCCCATTTACTTAACATGAGAAAAGATGAGCAAGGTATTAGGTCTTGAATAAGTGGATGTTCAAAGACTAATAATATCTTGACCCAGAGATGGATACCCCATATGAGATATGGTGTGTTCTCTAATTTACTTCACAAATCTTATTCTAAAGATATCCTTTAGAAATTACTACATATGTTTTAAATTAGATGCCATCAAAATTTGTTACTAGTACTCCATATGTGATATGAAAAAGGAAAAGTCAGGTTGCCCAACTTATGTGAAAAGAGTTGATGTACATAAGTTTTGTGCTAGATTAGATTTATATAAGTTTATAGGTTATCCTGAAGAGTAGTATGTGATACTACTTCTACCATCCTACTAGATAAAAAATATTTTGTTAGTAGGTATGCCACCTTTTTGAAAAAAAAAATTTCTTAGAAGAGGTCAGTGGGAGGATAATTGAACTTGAGAAGTTCAAGATCTATGAACTATCCTATCATAACCTATGGAGTGTCCACAAGTTGATCCTCGACCAGATGTGCTCGTTGATGAAAAACAACCATGACACATACCTTCTCACTGAAGGTCAATTTGAGTGTGTAGTGTATCACTCAAAATTATGGGTTTGTCATTATGAATGACTGTACACTATACATCGTTGTGAATGATGTTTTCTTGACCTATTCGAAAATTATCATGAGTAGAGACTCTGACAGTTGGCTTGAAATCCAGATATCTGAAATGAACTCTTGGTACATCAACCAAGTATAAACTATGATTGAAGCACCTATGGGTATGACCCAACAGGTTACTGACAAGAATGTCAATTCAAATTTTTGTTATTGCCACACACCATCTAAAGAGTTTGTCTCTAGTGAAAGGCAAATGCATTTATGGATTAAAGCTGGCATTAAGGAGATGGTACTTCTATTTTTGATAAGATAGTCAAAATGTTTGACTTTATCAAATATTGATGAACCATGTGTGTGTACAAGAAGATAGGTGGGAGTCCCACTAACTTCTTGGTTATGTATGTGGATGACATACAGTATATTAGAAAGGTAGTCTCAATATTGTACTCGATCAATGATATGCTTATTACAAAAATTTTTATGAAAAAAGACTTGGGTTAAGCATCCAATATACTAGGCATCTATAGTCATAGATGTAAGTGGATGCTAGGCTTGTCTCAGTCTAGGTACATAGTTTTTGTGTTGAAAGGATTTAACATAAATGGGTGTAAAGGAGTTTACATACCCATGTACCAAGCCTGATGTGGATCATGCCTTGTGCATAATCATTGATTTCAGACAGATCCATAATAGGATCTTTTAAAAATTATGAAAAGTATTTTTAAAGTACTTGATAAGTACTAGAGAAGTAGTGGATTGAAAGAATTCCAAATAGCAAACTGTATTTGTTTCAGTTATTTGCTATTAGTGAAGATTGCTAATGAAAGTTGCCAGATAAAATAGTTCATCACTGAGTTGGGTGTGGTCTCACAAAATACCCATGCACATCCTATGATACTTTCACCTCATTCATGATTTGATCATAAAATAAGTTAATATTAAGAACATCATATTGGACTAGTTCACTAAGCCTTTATAAAGCAGCAGTGTGATTGCCACCTTGATTGCATGGGTATCAGGTTCAGGGCGATTGGCTTTAGTACAAGTAGGAGATTGAAAGAATAGTATCCTATAAGTCAATCGTATAGGGATGTGAAGGGATTTTTCTGCGTTATCTTCCTACTCATTTGTATGACATTAGTTATTTTATTTATGAGGTATTGTGTTTTATCATTTGCTGCATCATATTTTTATGATTAGATAAATCCCATAGATTAGGGTAATAATTTTTAGGACCATTATGAGATCATGCTAGTGAGACCTAAAATCTTGATCGTCCCAATCTAAAATGTTACAAGTTGTTAGATCATCGAGTTAGGGATCGATGATATCGGTAAGACTAGTATATCCTATGTATGGTTGATGGAGAGGGTGGTTGATCTCACTATCACTTGTGTGGTAACACTAATATAAGGATATAGATGTTAGATAGTGGTTGATCTCACTATCTGATCAACCTTTTGATCATATTGGTTGAGATCAGAACTCATCATCTTTTCGTGGGTTGATGATCTTCACTACTGGTAGGTGTGATATAAAGCTCTTGCTGATGTCGAGTAGCCGCATAGGTTGTCCAACCTCTATATACCGTTCACTCGAAGTCCTGATCGGATCTTCCTTCGCAAGAGTGCTATTTCACGTCGAAGGCTCTGGATGGCTGATCCAAGCTCCTTTCTTCAGATCTTCTAGACTTCTTCAGATCAGAAGATGAAGCTTTACGAGGAGGTGGTGGTGTGGAAGATTATACAAGACTCACTTTTGTATTTTCTTCTCACAAAATCTAGAGTTGAAACCCCAGAACCCATAACTCACGCCCGAGAGGAAGAACACTTCCTCTGTTTCTCACGCAAGGAAGTCTAACCCAATCTCAACTTTTCACATCCCCACTCTCAGATTTCTCACACCAAAAATCACTCTTAATTCATACAAAACTGATCCCCTTTTAAGGTTGGCATCCCATGGAAGATAAGGATAAAAAAGAGGTAGTTTCGGTTCAAATTCAAACATTGGTTGATCCTTATCACCAATTCAAATCAAATTTGAATTAAATTTTGAACTAAACTTATCCTCATCTTATGAACTTAGAGAGAGGTTGACCAATATCAAAGTGGTGTAAAAAATTTCATGCAAAAATATTTTATGCATGGAGAAAGGTGGTGGAGTGAACAGGAGAGTCTAACTCAATTTAGACTCTAGATTTTCATTCAAATTCAAACCCATTTAACTCCAATTTAAATCAACAAATTTTTAATTCAAAAAAAATAGATGAATATGTGGAAAAAGCTTTTGAGTATAAGAAAAATTACATAAAAATATCATGAACAATAAGAGGGTGCAGAGAAAGGAGGTGCAAGGGATTCAAATTTAAATTATTTTCTCATCCAATTGGATTCTTAATCCAACCAAATTAGGTTAAACCTAACTAGATCACTAAATCTAATCTAATTAGATAGCAAATAGCTTCAATTAAATCTTAATCAAATCTAAAATTAATCAAGTTAAAGTCCTGATCATATCAGGAATCAAACATCCTCAGCGATTAGGTCATCTCATAACCTAATCGAGTCAAAACAAATTGAATCCAATTCAATTAGATTTGATCCAAAACTCAATGCTCCATCAAATTGAGTTAATTAATAATTTAATTACTAATCAATTCTCTTATAATTCATCAATAATTAATAAATTAATTTATTATAACTTTTGCATAGGGTTAATCATCAATCGAATTGACTGTTTTACCCTAGAATGATTCTTAATCGTTGATCAGCCAAATGATCAGTCGAAACTTCTTTTGAGTGTGACCCCATAGGTTCGAACTTAAGCCAATAGTATAAGAATAATCTTTTTATACCAATCAAAGTGACCATCTAGTAATGATACCTGATGTCTAAATAGGTCCAAAGATTACAAAGCATCATTCAAGAACTTATTGGCATATGGTTACTGTATAATTCATCCGTTTCATCCAAATGCTTAAGGTAACTAGGGTTTAACTGTCAACCCTGATATGGTCATCCACATTGTAGTTTAATTTTCAAAATATATTACATGGATTATTCCGACCAAGATTTTACTGAATTGAAACATATTCATACATTAACTCCCACTTATTCGGAGGGGTCAATTCCATCTTGACTCACACACTGACTTTGTAAGTACTTCACCGTGCCTAGAAATCTTTCATCACTGAATTAAAAATTTAAATAGTCTAGCACCAAGACACAGTGAGTTGCTTGTAAGTCACCATGGTGATCTAAGATCGGAGGGACACTTATACCCATATCCTTCGCGAGCTACTCTTGACAGCAAAGTACTCAGCAAATGGTCATATTCAGTGAGATGTACTCCTACGTCTCACTTGCATGCCATGCCAGTATCTCCATACTACTTGGTTAAAAGGACAACCAACGTACATGGTGCACAACGATCTATACTTTATATGGCTATCATTCTAATAATAGTATATCATTTGGTTGTGAATTTAAGGTTTAAGGACTAAATGATATATCCTCCTATGTCAAATCAAATAGTCCTAAGGACTTCATCACATAATAAGAATTCAAAATAAGATGTACACAGTGATGAGAAAACTAAATATAATTTATTAATTCAATAATTTATATATAATTATAATAATAAGCTCAACCGTCAACAGACTGACGATTGACTTTGAGACACAATTTTTAACAACTCTCACATAGACTAAAGCCCCAATCGGTACAATATCATATATCCATCTTTGATTTGTAGTCTTCAAACTCCTTGACACTGAGGGCTTTAGTAAATGGATCAATCAGGTTCTCCTTTCTATTGGTCTTTCGAATCTCGACGTCACCTCGATCATGATCTTCCAGACCAGATGGTAGCGATGCAGAATGTGCTTGATTCGCTGATGTGACTTCGGTTCCTTTGCTTGAGCAATGGCGCCAGTGCTGTCACAGTACAACAAGATGGGGCCATCAAGAGAGGGTGCCACTTCGAGCTCATTGATGAACTTCCATAACCACATAGCTTTCTTTGCAGCATCAGATGCCGCGATCTATTCTTCCTCACAAGTAGAGTCAGCCACAGTGTGCTACTTAAAACTTTTTCAGTAGATTGCTCCATCATTCAAGGTATAAATATATCCCGACATGCTCTTACTGTCGTCACGATCTGACTGAAAATTAAAGTCTGTAAATCCCATAAGTTTTAAATCAGATTCTCCATAGATAAGCCACTGATCCTTAGTATTTCTCAAATACTTAAGGATGGTCTTTACGATCTTCCAATGATTCTCACCTGAATCAGACTGGTATCTGCTCACTACTTCAAGTGAGTATGCCACATCCGATCGTGTACATATCATGGCATAAATAATAGATCTCACTGCCAAAGCATATGAAATTCTACTCATACGTTCTCTCTCTTGAGAAGTTGTCGGACAATCACTCTTCGAGAGAGAAATTTTTTGGCCTATCGAAAGATAGCCTTTCTTGGAATTCTCTATGCTGAACTTTTTCAGTACAGTATCAATGTACGTCGACTGGGATAATCCAAGTAACTTTTTAGATCTATCTCTATAGATCTTCATCCCAAGGATGAAAGATGGTTCTCCCAAGTCCTTTATAGAAAACTGTGATGACAACCAAACTTTTATTTTCTATAATGCAGGGATATCATTTTCAATTAAGAGAATGTCATCGATATATAAAATAAGAAATACTATCATAGAGTTATTAACCCATTTGTATATGCAGGGTTCCTCTCCATTCTTAATGAAGCCATAAATTCTGATCACTTTATCAAAATGCATGTTCCAACTCCGAGATGCCTGCTTAAGTCCATAGATGGACCTCTAAAGCTTGCACACCTTAGACTCATCTGTGGATATGAAATCTTCAGGTTGTATTATATACACTTCTTCTTCTAGGTCTCCATTTAGGAAGGCTGTTTTCACATCCATTTGTCAGATTTCATAGTCCAGATGTACTGCTATCACAAGCATGATCCGAATGGACTTGAGCATTGCTACAGGAGAAAATATCTCATCATAGTCAATACCATAATGCTGATGGTAACCCTTGGCAACTAGACGGACTTTATAGGTCTCCACCTTCCCGTCTACACCCCTCTTCCTTTTGAAGATCTACTTACACTCTATGGGTTTTACCCCTCCAGGTGGGTCAATCAATGTCCATACATTATTGATTTTCATGGACTCTATTTCAAATTTCATGACTTTCAGCCACTTATCAGAGTCAGACCTCTGTATCACATCCACATAGGTGATCGGATCCTCATTATTCTCATCAAGTTCAATTAGATCCCCATCCCAGACTAAGAAACCATAATATCTATCTGGTTGATGCTGTATTCTATCGAATTTTTTTAAAGATGTTTCTACAATAGGTTTCGGATTTGATCTAATTAAGTCTGAATCTATGGGTTTACTAGATTGTGTCAATTTTTCTACCGATCGAACTTCATCAAGTTCAATCTTTGAGGCATTAGTTCATTCACCAAGGAACTCCTTTTCTAAAAAGACTACCCTATTGCTGACGAACACCTTCTGTTTATCAGTAAGGTAGAAATAATATCTCTTGGTCTCTTTTGGATACCCTACAAATGATACTTGTCAGATGTAGATCCAAGCTTATCAGTTTTCAAACATTTGATATAAGCCGAACATCTCCAAACCTTAAGATGAGAGAGTATTGCATTACATCCTCTCCACATCTCATGTGGTGTTTTACTTACAGACTTACTCAAAATTTTATTTAAAATATAACAAGCTGACTCGAGTGCATATCTCCAAAAGGAGATCGGCAGACTTGCAAAGCCCATCATGGATCAAACTATATCTAACAGGATTTGATTCCTCCTATCCGATATATCATTATACTATGGTGTTCCAAGAGGGGTCCATTGTGAGAGAATCCCATTCTCTTCTAAGTATGTCAGAAATTCATGAGAGAGGTATTCTCCTTCTCGATCAGATCGAAGAGTTTTAATACTCTTTTCAGTTTATTTCTCTACTTCATTACAGAATCGTTTGCACATTTCAAATGATTCTAACTTATGTGTAATTAGGTAGATATGCCCATACCTTGATATATCATCCATAGACATAATAAAATAATAATATCCACCTCTGACACTAGTCTTCATTGGTCTACATACATCAGTATGTATCAGATCTAGAACTTCACTCGCTCGCTTACCATTTTCAGTAAAAGGTGACTTGATCATTTTCTTAAGAAGATAAGACTCACAGATTGGGAGTGATTCATAATCACTGACTTCGAGGATTCTCTCTTGTATCAAATTGTTTATTCAATAGAAAAGGTCTACAAAAATAATATTCAATAAAAAAGAAGGATAAAAGTGACATTCACTTTGAACAATTATATTAGACTTGAATACAAGCTTTATAGTCCCTAATGCTAAAATTGAAACTGATCTTTCATCTCCAATATTAAGGAACCTTTCACCTTCTTCAAATCTCCTACTGATCTGTAGACCCTGCAATGAATTGTAAATATTAAAAAGACTTTCAGTATCTAATATTCATGTAGTAGAATCACAAATTGAAAAATTACAAGGTATTATTATATAATTACCTTGTCCAGCAATAACTTGCTTCTTTCTCGATCTGTTTGGATCCAGTGAGGCAATGTATTAAGGATAATTCCTCTTCCAATACACCTGCTTCTTACAGTAGAAGCATTCTGCCTGACTCTGATCGGACTTGAATTTCTTGGTCTGATAGGGCTTGGGTGCTCCAACACTTTACTTTCTTTTGTTGTTCTTCTTGTTCTTCTTCCCTTTCTTAAAGGGTCGACGTCCAGAAAAAGACCCTCCAACAATATTCACCGACTCCTTATGGAGCTGGTGATCCTTCTCAAAATTCTACAGCAATCCCAGTAAATCGTGGTGTTGACTGTAGGCTTTGTCATTCGAAAATAAGTAAAGAAAGGGAGGTAGGGCTTGGATAGAGAGTTCAGAATAGCATCTTTCTCTAACTACTCATGCAGGAAAAAGTCGAGCTTGCTTAGGTGCTCAATCATCTCGATCATGTACAATACAAGATCAGTGATTGATGCTCCTTCCCTCATTTGAGCATTAAAGATGGCACAACTAGTATTGTACCTCTCAACATCGTTGAGTGTGCCAAAAGACTCATTCAATATTTGCAACATGTCCTGTGGCAAAGCATTCTCAAAACGATGGCTGAACTCATCATTCGTTACTGCCAGTATAATACAATGAACCATAGTTCGAGTGTTGAGCCACTTCTGATAAGTGTCTTTAATCGTGCTACGTATGTTCGGAGCTAGTTCTTCGAGTGTCAGATCTGCAGTACATACAAGATCCGTTCATGCTCCCAGATAATTTTGAGCTTTTGATACCAGCTATCGAAATTTAGTCCTATTAGTTTATCACTATCTTATAGTGATCGGAGTGACAAGGTGGTGGCCATGACTGCAAAAGAAAAATCAGAACCTAATTAGTATATAAATTGATTAAGCCTAAAGATATGAATTTTAGTCTAAAGGTTCTCTCACTATTTTATTCGAATTGATAGCTTCTACCTTCAATTTGAGAAATTACACTAATTCCTTAGTAGGTACTAGAATCCATATGGATTGTACAAGGGCCCGAGTGTGGCTCGACCAACCCTTGTGCATCCATAAATAGGTTCTTAACCAATTATTTTATCAAACAATTTCTAGTATTCAATTTTGCCCCAGACACCTCTTCAGCAGGCATGTGGCACCTCCACTAAAAGTTCTGGTTAGGTCCAACCATTAACATGCTAGAATTTAGTGCATCTAACAAATGAGTGACCAAGCCCGAGTGTGGCTTGGCCAACCTGACCATCATCAGAAAGACATAACTAAATCAACATATTATGAATGATAATTCTGACAGCCAGATGAGCACCAGACGTGTGGCACCTCCAATGATCATCGAAACTGTTGGACTCATTATCGCCCAACTTAATGGGAGGCCATGATCTATTTTTTACCATAACTTTTTTATATTTAGGGACCTAACAATTTTAGAGGATTTAATTAGTTGAATTGAGAGAAGAGAAAAGATTTGACCAGTTAATCTTAATTTTTCCACTGACTTCACCAAGTCAGATTAAAGAAGATTAGGCAAAAGCTGATCTAGCCAACCTGTCATAAATCCTCTCACTGACTTGATCATGTCATGAAGAGGACTCAAGACAAGTTGAACTGGGGCACCTAAATCAGTCATACCGGTTTTTTATTAGCATGGGTCAACTCCAATCATTAAGTGATCTAACCAAAATATGATTTACCATGTTGGCCAAGTAAGTGAGATCGACGGGAGGGATATGCCATTAACTCAATATACACTCAATTTATGCGAGTAGATCTCAATTAATAACCACTGATCAAAGCTGCTATACTTATCTTAGACACCAACTGGTTGGTCATTTTCAATTTGATCAACTTATAGATTTGGATTTGACCACGGACCTACTAATTTTAGAGAATTTAATGAGTTGAATTGAGAGAAGAGAAAAGATTTGACCAGTTAATCTTAATTTTCCCACTGACTTTATCAAGTCAGATTAAAGAAGATTAGGCAAAAGCTGATCTAGCCAACCAGTCATAAATCCTCTCACTGACTTGACCATGTCATGAAGAAGACTCAAGATAAGTTGAACAGGGGCACCTAAATCAGTCATATTGATTTTCTAATTAGCATGGGTCAACTCCAATCATTAAGTGATCTAACCAGAATATGATTTACCATGTTGGCCAAGTAAGTGAGATCGATGGGAGGGATATGCCATTAACTCGATATACACTCAATTTATGCGAGTAGCTCTCAATTAATAACCACTGATCAAAGCTGCTATACTTACCTTAGACACCAACTGGTTAGTCATTTTTAATTTGATCAACTTATAAACTTGGATTCGACCACGGACCTACGATCAAAGTCCATATTGGTCTAATCAAAGATATGGACTTGACCAACTACAACTATTGAAATTGAACAAGAGAAGAAATTGATCCAATCAGAATTAACTTTTAATTAGATTTGATCAATTACTAACATGATCCATTATCAATAATTTCTAACCCTAGATTTAACCCAGTTAAATGAACTTGACTCGAGCTAACCCATTAACCCATGAATCAAAGCATGTATTTTTAAAATTTTATAGTGAAATATGATATAAAATAGAAAATATGATATAAACAGAAAACATATTTTCTAAATATGTATTAGATTAGATCTAAACTATCATTAAGGATCTATCACATAAAAAATTTACATATGAAATATGATATAAAACAGAAAACTGCATCAATCACATCGATGCCCTGAATCTGATCTAACCTTTAGATCATATTGGTTAAGTTCAGAACTCATCACTTTTTCATGGGTTTATAATCTTCAATGTTGGTAGGCATGGTATGAAGCTCTCACTGATGTCGAGCAGTTGCACAGGTCATCCGACCTCTACAGATCATTCACTCGAAGCCCTGATCGGATCTTCCTTCGCGAGAGTGCTAGCTCGCATCGAAGGCTCTGGATAGCTTATCCAAACTTCTTTCTTCAGATCATCTAGACTCTTCTGAATTAGAAGATGAAGCTTTATGAGGAGGTGGTGGTGTGAAAGATTGGACAAGACTTACTTTTGTATTTTCTTCTCACAAAATCTAGAGTTGAAACCCTAGAACCCACAGTTCACGTCTGAGAGGAAGAACACTTCCTCTGTTTCTCATGCACGAAAGTCCAATCCACTCTCAACTTTTCACATCCCTACTCTCAAATTTCTCATACCAAAAATCACTCTTAATATCATACAAAACTGATCTCCTTTTAAGGTTGGCATTCTATGGAAGATAAAGATAAGAAAGTGATAGTTTTGGTTCAAATTCAAATGTTGGTTGATCCTTATCACCAATTCAAATCAAATTTGAATTAAATTTTGAACTAAACTTTATTTTCATCTTATAAACTTAAAGAGGGATTGACCAACATCAGAATGGTGTAAAAAATCTCATGCAAAAATACTTTATGCATGGAGAAAGGTGGTGGCGTGAAGAGGAGAGTCCAACTCAATTTGGACTCTAAATTTTCATTCAAATTCAAATCCATTGAACTCAAATTTAAACCAACCAATTTCTAATTCGAAAATAATTAATGAAGATATGGAAAAGGCTTCTGAGTATGAAAAAAATTATGTAAAAATATTTTTCACATAAAGAATAAGAGGGCGTAGAGAAAGGAGGTGCAAAGGATTCAAATTCAAATTATTTTCTCATCCAATTAGATTCTTAACCCAACCAAATTAGGTTAAATCTAATTGGATCACTAAACCTAATTTAATTAAGTAGTAAATAGCTTCGATTAAATTTTAATCAAATAAAAAATTAATCGAGCTCAAGTCCTGATCATATCAGAAATTGAACACCCTTAGTGATTAGATCATCTCATAACCTAACCGGGTCAAACCAAATTGAATCAATTCAATTAGATTTGATCCAAAACTCAATGCTCAATCAAATTGAGTTAATTAGTAATTTAATTACTAATCAATTCTTCAATAATTTATCAATAATTAGTGAATTAATTTATTACAACTTTTGCATAGTGTTAATCATCAATCGAATTGACTGTTTTACCCTAGAATGATTCCTAATCGCTGATCAGCCATATGATCAGTCAGAAACTTCTTTTGAGTGTGATCCCATAGGTTCAAACCTAAGTCAGTAGTATAAGAATAACTTCCTATACCAATCAAAGTGACAATCTGGCAATGATATCCGACATCCGAATTGATCGAAAGATTGTAAAGCATCATTCAAGAACCTATTGGCATATGGTTACCATATAATTTATCACTTTGACCCAAATACTCAAGTTGACCTAAGATTTAACTGTCAATCCTAATATGATCATCCACATGTATTTCAATTTTTAAAATTCATCACATGGATTACCCTAGCCAAGTTTTTACAGAATTAAAATACACTGATATATCAACTCTTACTTATTCAGAGGGGTCAATTCCATCTTGACTCACATACTAATTTCACAAGTATTTGACTGTGCGCAGAAATCTTTCATCACTAAATTAAAAATTCAGGTAGTCTGACACCAAAGTACAGTGAGTTGCTTGCAAGTCACCATGGTGATCTCAGATCGGAGGGACACTTATATCCATATCCTTCGTGAGCTACTCTTGATAGCAGAGTTCTTAGCAAATAGTTACGTTCAGTGAGATGTACTCTTATGTCTCACTTGCATGCAATACCAGTATCTCTACACTCCTTGGTTAAGAGGACAACCAACGTACATGGTACACAATGACCTATACTTGATATAGCTATCATCCTAATAATAGTATATCATTTGATCATGAACTTAAGGTTTAAGGAGTAAACGATGTATCCTCCTATATCAAATCAAATAGTCCTAAGGACTTCATCGCATAACAGGAGTTCAAAATAAGATGTATACAGTGATAAAAAAATTAAATAATATTTATTAATTTAATAATTTATATATAATTATAATAATAAGCTCAACCATCAACAGATTGAGGATTGGCTTTGGGATACAATTTTCAACAAAATTAACTTCCTCCATGCCAACACCATATGCACAAAATTAAATCACACCCATTTAATTTTGGCATTAGAGAAGAGGAGTCCTTCTCCTTTACTTCTCTTAAATTCCTTCCTAAATTTGATGCATTCCTTTTATTCCTCGTGTCATGGGATGGCTCTTGAAATTATAGGCACAGAAGAGAAGGAAGAGTCCTTCTTTGGTAAGGAGTTTGAATGCCAAATTAAATGGGATGCCACATATATGTGTTGGATGATATGGAAGAGTCCTTAATGTCATGGACACTTTGTTTCTCACGCATTCCCTTATCCCACGCACCATATGATGGCATTTTATTTTTCCTTGGTAGAGAAAGAGTCCTTCTGTATATAAAACACTTTCTATTCCACACCTTGCTCTTGGGATTCCATGCTTAAAATTAATTTATGGCATGTAAGAATTAAGGGACGCCTAGAGTTGGCATTCGATGGTGTCGCCCCTTCTTTCCTATAAATAGGGGGCATTGCACTTGGTTCCATGTGCCTATTTTGGCTAAGAGTAGGCTAGGAAATGAGAGAAAAATGATGGGAAAAAGTTTGGAAAAAAAGACAAGAAAAAAGGAGAGAAAAATAGAAAGCAGGAGAGGAAGTAAGAGAAAAGCATGAGATGCTTGTCCTAAAATCAGATTGTTCAAGTGTTGAACATCTGATTTCATTTTTGTGTGGTGTGACCATCTAAAAAATAATTTCTAGAATGGTCCTAGTGGAGGTCTCGAAGGCATATAAGTGGAGGTGCAACTCGTTCTTGCAAAGGATGATCGACAGCAAACTTATGAAGAAGGTGTAGCACTACATCGAATTATAAGGACCCTAAACTATCCCGTGTGGATCACCATTGGAGGGCTTCTACTTTGGAGTCTTATGAAAATCTCAAGATTACCAGTTTGTGGTCTTCATATTGATATATAGCTTCTGATCTCTTCTTGTTATACATGCTTTCATGATTTGATTGTAATCATCAAAGTGTTCCTAGGGCTTTTGTAATCTGCTAGTTTAGTTTAATTGTTAAACTTTATTTTCAATTGTTGATTGCATATAAAAATTTTAAAATTCATATTCCGCTGCGTTATCGAAACTTAACAATTTCATTTCTTTGAGGTAGTCCTGACATGTTTCTAGACATTAATCTAGACATGTGGACTCATTAGAACTAAAAGAGTTTAATTCAAAAATTAATTAGAAAGAGTTCTAATTAATTGAGACTCTTAAACTAACCTAATCTGATTGGATTAGGATTAGATCAAGAGTCTGTATCCACTGTGGCTAAATTTGAACCCCAATGAGTCACACACTTTGAAATTTGATTTTGGTCTGATTTAATTAGGATTTAATATAAATTTTAGGGGTTAATTTGATATGCTAGCATATTGTGTTAACCCAAGTTTCTAATTAGGTTAAGTTTAAAGTGTTTGAGCTAAACCGAACCTGTTGTCTTTAACCTGATTGGATTAGGTCTATTTTAATTGAACTCCTATCCAACTTGAAAGAGTTTCAAGTGTGGAAGGAGACCTCCACACCATTCTAGTTTCACACCATAAATTAAATGCCACCATCCTCTTTTTAGCATTGAGAAGAGAAAGAGTCTTTCTTCTTTAAGACTCTTAACCACTTCTTAAATTTCCATCAATTCCTTTAATGTCACATGCCTAAAATAAATGAGAGAATTATGGGGTGTAGAAGAGGAAGAGTCCTTCTATGTGAAGCATCTTTTGTGCCACTTAATGCATCAGAGAATTTATTTCTCCATGTGAGAAAAGTGGAGTGCCAAGAGTTGGTGCCCCTTGGGTCTCTTGACGTATCTTCCTCATCTATTTAAATGGGGCACCTCTTATGGAATAAGGGCTGAATTTTGATGAAAAATTAGAAGCCTTAGCATGTGATAAGAGAGAAAAAAAATCTGAAAAAAAAATCTAAGGAAAAGATAAGGAAAAAAAAATTGAGTGGAAAAATAGAAAGAAGGGAGGTGAGAAAAATAGCAAGTGTGGTGTGCTTGTCCTAAGGTTTGATTTTTTCATATGTTGGAGTACAAAATCAAATCCAAGGTTGTGATACCTATAGAGAGAATTCTCTTGGCATGATCCTAGTGGTGAAATTGAAGGCATTAGTGGGTTGGTGGTCGTTCTTCATGTTCGAAGCCGATAGTGCTCTTATGAAGAAAAGGGTACAGTGGTGCATCGATTGGGAAGGACCTTGATCATCTTTCATGTAGATCACCATTGGAGGACTTCTACTTTGGAGTTTTGTGGAGATCACCTACTTATCATACTGCTCATTTGAGGAAGTATAATTTTTTATCTCTTTGCATGCTTGAATTTTATTTTATTAGACATCTACAAGGTGATTCTAGGGTTTGGATTTTGGTTCGTCAATTTTAATTATTAAAGCTTTTGATTTGTACGTTTAAAATTTTTTAAAATTCATATTCTACTGTGTTTTTGGATCCAATAGTGGTATCAGAACCACCATTGTTAGATTCGATCAAACAAGCACAAAAGTTGTAATATAGAATTCTTCTAATTCATATTTTGTCAAAATATTGCATCGATTTCTAGCATTAGTCTTAAAATCAAAAATTATTTTTGACTTTATTTGAACCATAGATTTAAATTTTAGTTATTAAATTTTAAATTTATGATAATATGAAATTTAATGATTCATGGTTGTTTGGTGCTTAAATCATTTTTGATTAAGGGTGTGTTGCATGCCTAATTCGATTAGGGTTTGTTTTAATATTGACTAAACTTGTTATATGTTAAGTCATTTGCTCACCCTTATATGATTATTATAATTATTTTTGGCATGATAATATGAATGATATTATAACTTGAAAAGTATGTTGAATTGCATAATTTATATGTTACATTTTATGTAGTAGTTAGGATGTGCCGAGACCAGTTCAAGACCCTCTATAAAAATTATATTAAGTTATAATATCGGGATTCACTTACAAATCAAATATCAAATTTATTTGATCAACTGGTGTCTAGGTAAGTATTAAAGGTGATTTTCTAATTAGGTCCATCTGCTGATCTGGCGAACTTTGTTGGTGTATATGAAAAGCTACAGGAAGCCTCCCACCTATTGACCTGGCTAATTTGGTCTTATTGAGTTTCAGACTTAGATTGATTAGTGATGTAGACATTACAAAGGTCTTCCTTCATGCTTGGTCAACAGAGTATGTCAAGATCATAGTGAGCATATTGTGCTATCTACAAGGCTTACTATAGAAATTGATATGATGTTGACTAAGTGCATATTGATGCTTATGGTATATTTGAATAGTATTGCCTTATTATGCTATCCACAAGGACGGCATTGTTTAAGTATGACCATATGGGATTGAAGAGTTAACTTAACTAGAATACTATAGTTTGTTGTGCTATCCACAAGACTATGAGTGATCTAAAGGCAAGAGAGAAAAATATTGAAAATTGTATGAAGTACAACTGGTAAAGAGTTACCTACTCTTGAACTCATGAATGCTTGTTGTGCTATCTACAAGGTATTTGTGAGGAATAGAGATCTCAACCCCACTAAGAAATATAATGATGTTTCTCATTTTTTATAGGGCTATAAAATTTATTAAAATACTGAGAGATATAATTAGACAAAAGTCCTAATCTAGTTGTGCATGTTATCATGAGTTGTCCACTTATATTGTGTTCTTATTATTGTAGATTAACTGTATAAATGGTATCCTCACTATCACTTCGAGGTATACTAGATGTTAAAAAATTAATCAAATCAAATTATGTGACTAATTGAAAAATCTGAGATAGTTCTCACACAGGAGAAAGTCTCCTATGTACTGGTTTTACCTGCACCCGATACGATCGTGGAAGATGCATCTAAGGAGGAAAGAGCCATATATAAGATGTGAAAGGATGGCAATGTGACTGTCAAGTGTATCATGCTTGCCTCAATCAACAATGAGCTTCAAAGGCAGCATAAGGACATAGATGTTCCTTTGATACTCCTTAGTCTAAAAGAGTTATATGGAGAACAAAGCCTAACTGCTAGACATGAGATATCTAAGTAGTTATTCCATGCCCAGATGACTGAAGGTATATCTATGTAAACTCATGTCCTTAAGATGATTGATTTGATCACTCATCTGGGACAACTGGGTTTTGCTATAGATAGTGAACTTAGTCAGGATTTGATCCTGTAGTCACTCTCTAATTTTTTCTCTCAATTTGTCATTAACTACCATATGAACAAATTGAACATTAGCCTGCCTAAACTGCTGAATATGCTCAAAATGGCAGAGAGCTATTTCAAAGGTGAAAAGGCTCTAGTTCTTCTTGTAGATAAGATCAACAAGAAGAAAAGCAAGAAGGATTCCAAGAAAAAATTGAACCTTAAGGCTAGCATCTCCAAGAAGAGGATGAAGAAGGTCTCCACCAAAGGTACTTGCTATCACTGTGGCAAGGATGGACACTGAAAGATGAATTGCAAGGAATACCTTGCAACTGTGAAATATAAAGAAGCAAATATTGCTAAAGATTTGTATATGATACAAATAAACTTATCATTAAGTACTTCAATTTCAGATTCTTGTGTATTGGATACCGTCTGTAGCTCACACCTTTGCAAATCATTACAGGATCTACAGAAAATAAAGAATCTGAGTAAAAGTGACTTCGTACTGTTCAACACTAGTAGAGAGTCCATCCAAGCCGAAGCCATGGGAACTAAGATATTGAAGTTACCTTCAAACAAAGTTTTGGAACTGAAGATCTGTTATTATATTTCAAAAATTATTAAAATTATTAGAATGAGGTTTTGAAATAAAAACTAAGAATAATGGTTGTTTTATCTATTTTTCTAATAAATTTTATGGAAATACTTTTGTTAATAGTGATCTTCTATTCTTATCACTTAGTGATAATGTACTTCATATTGATAATATATAAAAAAAAAGAGGAAGTGAATGTCACATACGTCTGGTACTACCGACTTGATCATATAAATGAGTCAAGAATTAATAAGTTATACAAAGATAAATTCTTTGATCCTTATGATTTTGAATCATATGGAACTTGTGAATCTTGTCTCATGGGTAAAATGATCAAGACTCCATTTACTGGACCTGGAAAAAGGATGAGTGATATTTTAGATCTTATACATACTGATGTTTGTGGTCCAATGTCAACTCAAGCTAGAGGTAGATACTCTTACTTCATCACATTTATTGATAATAAGTTTAGATTTGGATATGTATATTTAATAAAATACAAATCTAAAGTCTTTGACAAGTTTAAAGAGTATCAAAGAATGGTTAAGAAACAAACTGGTAAAAGTATTAAAGCTCTTCGATCTGATCGAGGAGAAAAATACTTAATTAGTGAGTTCCTCAATCATTTAAAAAAAATAATATTTTCTCTCAGTGGACACCTCCTTACACTCCACAATTAAATGGTATTGTGAAAAAGAAGAATCGCACCTTATTAGAATGGTACGATCCATGATGTGTTTCATGGATCTTTCGATCTCCTTATGGGGATTTGCTCTCAAAGCTGTGGCATATGTTTTGAACAAAGTGCCATCAAAGTCTGTCTCTAGCACTCCATATAAGAATGGAAGAGGAAGAGGCCCTATCTTAAACACCTTAAGATTTGGGGTTTTCCTACTTATGTGAAAAATATTGATGGACATAAGCTTAATGCTAGATTAGAAAAATACAGATTTGTGGGTTATCCCAAAGAGAGTATACGATATTACTTCTACCATCCTACTCAACAAAAGGTGTTTGTTGGTAGGCATGCCATTTTCTTAGAGAAAGAGTTCATCCAAAAAGGGGGTAATGGGAGGTTAGTTAAACTTGAAGAAGTTCAAAACCTACAACCTATCCAAAATTCACAAACTGACTCTCAACCAGATATACCTATTATTGAGGCACAGCCACTACACATACCTCCTCTCTGAAGGTCAAGCAGAGTGCGTAATGTACCATTTAAATATGGATTTATTATTGAGAATGACAACACATCCTACATCATTGAGAATGATGATCCTATGACCTATTCGAAAGCTGTCATGAGTAGTGACTCTGACAAATGACTTAATGCCATGAAATCTAAAATGGACTATGTACATCAACCAAGTTTGGACTTTGGTTGATGTGCCTGAGGATGTGACCTCAATTGGTCACAAATGGGTCTTCAAGAAGAAGATTGGAGCAGATGGCCAGGTAGAGACCTATAAGGCCAGGCTAGTAGCAAAAGATTTCAAACAAAAACAAAGTGTTGATTGTGAAAAATTTTTTTTGCCTGTAGCCATGCTCAAGTCTATTCAGATTATGCTTGCTATTGCTGCATACTATGACTATGAAATATGACAGATGGATATCAAGACTGTCTTTCTCAATGAAAATCTTGAAGAAGAAGTCTATATAGCTCAGCTAAAGAGATTTATCTCTAGTGGGAGAGCAAATCAAGTATGCAAGCTAAATAAATCTATTTATAGATTAAAGCAAGCATCGAGGAGCTGGAACATCTATTTTGATAAGATAATCAAATCGTTTGGCTTTATCAAAAATATGGATGAACCTTGTACATATAAGAAGACTAATGGGAGTGCTGTTATCTTTTTGATCTTGAATGTAGATGACATACTGTTTATTGAAAATAATATCCTTATATTGCAGTCATTCAAGACATGACTATCACAAAAGTTTTTCATGAAAGACTTGGGTGAAGCATCCTTTATACTTGGTACAAAGATTTATAGGGATAGATCGAAGAGGATGCTTGGCTTGTTCCAGTCTAGGTACATAGACCTTGTGTTAAAGAGGTTCAACATGGAGGAAAGTAAAAGAGATTACTTACCCATAGGTCATGGCATCGACTCTCTAAGAAGATGTCTCCTAAGACACCTAAAGAGAGAAATAGAATGAGTTCTATTTCTTATGCTTCAGCTGTAGGATCAATAATGTATGTTATGCTGTGTACTAGCCTGATGTGGCTTATGCCTTGGGCATTGTAAGTAGATTTCAGGCTGATCTCGAGGAGGATCATTGGAAAGCTATAAAAAATATACTCAAGTACTTGAGAAGGGCTAAAGATATTTTTTTTATATATGCTGGATATGATTTAAAACTGAAAGGTTATACTGACTCTAGTTTTCAATCTGATTCGGATGATAGCAAATTCATTTCTGGATATGTGTTTATCCTATTTTTGGATATGTATTCATCCTGTATGGTGGAGCAGTAAGTTAGAAGAGTTTCAAATAGCAAACTATTGCTGACTCAGTCACTAAGGTGAGTACATTGCTGCAAGTGAGGCTGCTAAGGAAGCCGTCTGAATGAAGAAGTTCATCTTAGAATTGGATGTAGTTTCGAGAATTGAACAACCAGTGTGTTAGGTTTTGATGATGCAGTGGAATATAGATTTTAAAATTTTTTAACATATATTCAATAATTGAAAATAAAATTTAACAATTAAACTCAACCATCGAAACTCAAAATCCTGAAAACCCCTTGATGATTAGAATCAAACCACAAAAAACATGCATATGAGGAGAAGATCAGAAGTCATATACCACCATAAAGACTATGAACTAGTGATTTTGAGATCTCTATAAGACTCCAAAGCAGAATCCCTCCAACGGTGATACACACAGGATTGATCAGGGCCCTTCCCAACTTGTCATGGTGCTGCAACCTTCTTTGTAAGTGCACTGCCAACTATCCTTTGCAAGAACTCATTGCACCATCACTTGTATGCCTTTATGAACTCTACTAGTATCACTCTAGGAACCCTTTCTCAAAGTATCATACCACACAAAAACAAATCAGATGTTCAACACTTGAACAACCTGATTTTTGGACAAGCATCACATGCTTTCCAATTTCCTTCTCCTTTCTTTTCCATTTTCTCTCCCTCTTTTTCCTTGTCTTTTTTTCAAATTTTTTATTATTTTCTCTCATTTCCATTCCCATCCTTAGCCAAAAATGGCACACCAAAGCAAGAAGTAGCACCCACTTTAAATAGAAAACATGGGGCGATACCATGGGACGCCAACTCTTGGGTCCCTTAACTATTACATGCACAAATTAATTTTTTTATGTAATCCAAAGAGTTTATATGGAAACTAAAGAGGTTAACCAGTCGAAGAACTCTTTTTCTACCTAGAAAAAATTAATAGACCAACTCTTGGTGCATGGGATAAGGAGAAAAGGTGTGAAACCAAGAGTCCATTCCATTATGGACTCTACCAAAAATTCAACGCACAAAGGGGGGCATCCAAATTATTTTTGGCATGTGGTTTCCTTGCCAGAGAAGGACTCTTCCTTCTCTTCTCCACCCAAAATTCCAAGGGTCATCTGATGACATGATGAATTAAAAACATGTGGAAATAAATGGAAGGAATGAAGAGTTTTAAGTGAATTGGACTCTTCTAATTCAATGCCAAATATTGGGGCATCCCATATTTATTTTGGCAGAGAGTTCCTTCCAAGAGAAGGACTCCACTTTGTCTTCCATGTCCCACATCCCAAGGCTCCATCTGATGGCACACAAAATTAAGGAATGCATGGGACATGTAAGAAAATTAAGAGGAGTGGAAGAGAAGGACTCCTCTCCTTAAACCCAAAATAAATGTGATGCCACCTTTAATTTTTCATGTGGTTTAGATGTGGAGATAATGGATTTAAATGAAACTCTTCTATTAAAAATTAGATAAGCCACCTACTTAAAAATGGGTTCAAACCCAATCACATTAGGTCAAGGCAACAAGTCTAGGTTAGCACAAACACCTTTGCACTGAACTAAATTGAAAACTTGGGTTAATTCATGTGCTAGCAATTCAATTAACCCATTGAATTTATAATAAATTCAAATAGATTAGACCAAGATTAAATTGCTATTGTGTGTGATCCATAGGGTTCCAAATCTAGCCAGCAGTGGATCCAAACTCTCAACGTAACCCTAATCCGATTGGATTAGGTCAGCTCGAGATTCACAATCAACTAGGACTCTTCCTAATTGATTCTTGAATTAAACTCTTTTAATTCTGATGAATCTACAAGTTAAGATTGACATCTAGTAACATGTCATGACTACTCGAAGGATTAAAAATTTGATGAAAATAATAAAATTATCTTTCCGTGGTGAGTTACCGTGCAATTCAATCTTTCGATCATACAACATCTCAGAAAGGTCATGGGTATGAAAATATGTCAAACCCAAATACCTAACCATATGTATTTCAATCCGATGATGATGACTCAATTGATGAACCAGTAGAAATTATTTCTTCTGTTCATCCCTGTTCTGATCAGAGACTCTCAGAGTCATCATCCTATGAGATCACTAGGATGTTCTCTCCTCCTACAAAGAGTGATTGATTCCTTATTGACCACTTACAACCTCCATACATACTTCACCATACCCAGAATATCCCACACACATCTTAAAGTGGTGTGTTAGGAAATAAATCAAAGTAAAGATCTATGTATACAAGGTACCATGGTGATCTCAGGTCAAAGGATCACATGTACCACTCTCACTGAAGAACCATCTGTTGATATGCTGTAAGAATACATCAGATATTTTTTTACGGGTCAGTTCAGTGAACTCATTCTCTAATGAGCACCTACATCCTTGTATTAGTGTCACCACACAAGTGGTTGTGACATCAACCACCCTCTCCATCGAGCATACATAGGATGTACTTGTCTTATCGGAATCATCGATCTTCGACTCGATGATCCAATGGCTGAGAATATTTTAGATGCCATAGAATATTTACATTAATCAAAAGATGGGTCTATAGTTACATGCAATGCAATATTTTTAAAATTTTTAAATTAGTGTTTCCAAAATTATAGCATCATTGCAAATGGGGATGGTAAGGATGAAGCAAAATTCAGTTCAGGGATAAAATGATAATTTTAAAACTTTTTTAAAATTATTATTTTACAATAAAAATTATTAATTAATCTAATTAATTAATAAGAATTTATCCTACACTAGGATCTAAATATGATATATAACATGCATGCATTTAAATTTGAAATTCAAATTTGAACAGTAAACACTTTACTGTAATGTGTTCAGAACATAATACCTTTGTGCAGATGTAGATTGCCGCAATCTGATCACCGTCAGGAGAGTTTGATCATTGTGATACAGCTACAAAGTGTGTCTGGCCTCTGTGGATCATCCACACGAAGCTTCCGATCTGATCGACTCCTCATGAGTGCTAGCTCATTGTAGAGCCCTTTCGACGGTCGATGCTGATCGAACTCCTTCGATCAATGTCTGTCGATTCTTCAGATACTTTGAATCATCAGCAGACATGTTTGAGAGGATGTTGAAGATCTTTCTAAAATTTGGTGGGCTCACGATACTCGTAGCTCACCTTCTCACTTCCCGAACTCTAGGCTGAAACCCTGAAGAACTCACTGAAACCCTGCATACACTTTTTCTTTCTTTTCTTTCTTTTTCTCTCGGAAGGATATAGACCTTCACCTTGCACACAAGGATTCCTCACGCCCAGATTTTCTCTCCAAAAATTTTTTTGCACATGCCCCACTCTTCTCCTCCTTTTAAAACAATGTCAAACATCTTATCCACATGAGAGGATAAAGATGAGTAATTGCACATTTGAATTCAAATCAAAGTTTGAATTCAAATGGAAATCAATTTATTCCTATCCACTAAGGGCATGAAAAGAGGAGGGTGTGGCTTAATTTGTGCATGAGTGATTTTATGAGAAATATTTTCTCATGTAATAAATGGGGCATTAAAAGAGGATAAGGTCAAGGCACTAAGATTGGTTGCTCATTCAAATTCAAACTTTGTTTTGAATTTGAATGGCCAACCAATCATCCTTATCCACTCATTTGGTGCATTAAAGTAGGGCATGAGGAGGGCTTTGCGTGAGAAAAAATTTATGAGAACTTCCTTCTCGTGAATTCAAATGGGCGCAGTGGAAGTGAGGTGGCGCAGGGAGAATGGGTTAAGGTGGTTTCATTATTTAAACCAACCTAATTGAACCAAATAAGTTAGGCCCAATTAGACTAATTTAAATCAACTAAATTAGGCTTAATTAAGCTCAATAAAATCCTAATCAAATCAGAAATTGATTGAGCCCAACCCCTGATCAAATCAGGGACCAAACCATCTCGACGATTAGGTCAACTCTTAACCTAATCGGGTCAAACCCAACTGAATCCAATTCAATTGGACTTGATCCAAAAATAATTACTCAATCAAATTGATTAATTAGTGATCAAATTACTAAATAAACCATTCATAAATATTGAGTCCAAATCCGATAGGTAATCGAACATCAGAATTCATCGATATGTAATCCTGATCGAAGAGTCCCAAACCAGTGAGACTCTTGACCCCGGTACCCAAAATGTGTGGGACTCATGATCAGAGAATCTTGATTCTCGATCATAGAGTCCCAGACATGTAGGACTCATAGTTCACGAGCATTAAGACTCTTCATCAGCCATCAGATCAGATAGGAACCTCTAATGTGTGTGACCCCATAGGTTCGAACCTAAGCCGGTAGCACAGGAACCAATTCCTATACTAATCAAAGAGACCATCTAGCAATGGTACCCGATGATCGGATAGGTCGAATAGTTGCAATCGCAACACTCAGAACCTACGTGAATATGGTTACTGTATAATTCATCCTTTTGACCTCTGTGTTTAGGATGACTCAAGGTTAAACTGTCAACCCTGATTAGATTATCTGAATCATGCTTAACTCAAACAGTCCTGTGGCTCCTCATAAGGACTACCCTGGCCAAGGTTTTACTAAATTGAAACACGACTGTACATAGCTCCTAAATTGGCGTGGGCAATCCCATCTTGACACACGCACCCACAAGTCAAGTACTTGACTACACCCAGCAGCCTTCCGTCACTGAATTAGAAATTCAGGTAGTCTAATGCCTAAGTGCAGTGAGTTGCTTGCAAGTCACCATGGCGGTTTCAGGTCGGAGGAATATTTATACCCATATTCCATCGAAGCAAATCTTGACAGCAGAAATAGCTCTGGAGTCGGTCATATTTAGAGCAGATGTACCCTTACATCTCACCTGTATGCCATACCAGTGTCTCCACACTCATTGGTTAAGAGGACAACCAACCTATATGGCACACAACAACCTATGCTTGATAAATATTGTCGTCCTTGGTAACAACGTATCATTTGGTCGCGAACAGATTTAAGGACTAAATGATAAATCCTTCTTTGTCGAGTCTAAATAGTCCTAAGGACTTCACCACAATATAGGAGTTCATTAGAAGATGAAATATTTTGTGATGAAAAATATCAAAATAATTTTTATTAATTCATAATTTATGTACATATATAAAAATGAGCACAACCGTCAACAGGCTGACGATTGGCTTTGGGACACTATTCTCAACAATATCCCACTTGGCCTAAAGTTAATCAGTGTAGTATCTAATACCCATCTTTGACTTGTAGTCATCGAACTCCTTCACCGTAATGGCTTTAGTGAATGGGTCGGCCAGATTGTCCTTTCCGTCGATCTTCTGAAGGTCGACGTCACCTCGATCCATAATTTTCGGAATGAGATGGTAGCGACGCAGAATATGCTTCATCCACTGGTGTGCCTTGGGTTCCTTCGCCTGAGCAATGGCTCTAGAGCTGTCACAGTAGAGTAGAATTGGACCAACAAGGGAGGGTGCTACTCCGAGCTCGATGATGAATTTTTTTCAGCCACACCGCTTCTTTGGCAGCATCTGATGCAGCGACATACTCCGCCTGCAAACTGAATCAGCCAGTATGTGTTGCTTGAAACTCTTCCAGCAGATAGCCTCACTATTAAGGGTAAAAATAAATCCCGACAAACTTTTGCTGTCATCGTGATCAGACAGGAAACTAGAGTCTGTAAACCATATAAGTCTCAAGTCCGATTCACCATAAACAAGCTACTGGTCCTTAGTATTTTTAAATACTTCAGGATGGTTTTAACAACCTTCCAATGATTCTCCCCTGGATCAGATTGGCATCTACTCACTACCCCTAGTGAGTATGCCACATCTGGTCGTGTACATGTCATCATGTACATGATAGATCCCACTACCGAAGCATATGGAATCCTACCCATACGCTCTCTCTATTGAGGTGTTGTCGGACAATCCCTCTTTGAGAGAGAAATTTCATGGCCTATCGGTAGATAGCCTTTCTTGGAATTCTCCATGCTGAACCTCTTCAGCATAGTATCTATGTACGTAGATTGGGATAAATAAAGTAACCTTTTAGATCTATCCCTATAGATCCTCATCCCTAGGATGTAGGAAACTTCTCCCAGATCATTTATGGAGAACTGTGATGACAGCCAAATCTTTATTCCCTGTAATGCAAGGATATCATTCTCCATTAAGAGAATGTCATCCACATATAATACAAGAAATACTACTACTGGACCATTAGCCTATTTATAAATGTAGGGCTCTTCTTCATTCTTAACGAAGCCATACATCTTGATTGTCCTATCAAAACGTATATTCCAACTCCAGGATGCCTGCTTAAGTCCATAAATGGACCTCTGTAGTCTGCACACTTTAGACTCATCTGTGGATGTGAATCCTTCAGGTTGTATCATATACACCTCTTCATCCAGCTCTCCATTTAGGAAAGCTGTCTTCACATCCATCTGCCAGATTTCATAGTCCAGATAGGCAGCTATCGCAAGCATAATCTGAATGGATTTGAACATTGCCACGGGAGAAAATATCTCGTCATAGTCTACACCATAATATTGACGATATCCCTTGGCAACCAGACAGGCTTTATAGGTTTCCACCTTTCCGTCGTGCCCCTCTTCCTCTTGAAGACCCACTTATACCCTATGGGTTTTACTCCTTCGGGTGGGTCAACCAATGTCCACACATCATTGACCTTCATGGACTCCATTTCAGATTTCATGGCCTCTAGCCATTTCTCAGAGTCGGATCTCTGCATTGCATCCATGTAGGTGATCGGATCCTCATCATTTTCATCAAGTTCGATAGGATCGTTGTCCCAGATCAAGAAACCATAGTATCTGTCCGGTTGACGTGGTACTCTACCAGATCGCCTTAAGGGTGCTTGAACAATAAGCTCCGGATCTGATCTAATCAAATCCAGTTCAGGTTCAGCAACTTGCATCGAATTTTTCACCTGTCGAATTTCATCAAGTTTGACCTTAGAGGCAACAGTCCCTTAACCAAGGAACTCCCTTTTCAAAAAGATTGCCTTTAGGCTGACAAACACTTTTTGCTCATCAACTAGGTAGAAGTAATACCCTTTGATCTCTTTTGGGTACCCTATAAAATTACACTTGTCAGACCTAGGTCCAAGCTTGTCCGTAATTAAACATTTAACATAAGCCAGACACCCCCAAATCCTAAGGTGCGAGAGTACTGGCTTATGTTCTATCCATATCTTATATGGCGTTTTGGTTACTGACTTACTCGAAACCCTATTTAGAAGGTAACAAGCCGATTCGAGTGTATATCCCAAAAGGAGATCGGCAGACTAGCAAACCCCATCATGGATCGAACCATGTCCAACAAGGTCCGATTCTTCCTTTCAGACACACCATAATGCTGTGGTGTTCCAGGAGGTGTCCACTGAGAGAGAATCTCATTTTTCCCAAGATATGTCAGAAAATCATTAGAAAGGTATTCACCTCCTCGATCAGATCGAAGAGTTTTAATATACTTTTCAGATTATTTTTCTACCTCATTTCAGAATAATTTGAATATTTCAAACGACTCCGACTTATGCTTCATTAAATAGATATACCCATACCTCGATAGGTCGTTTGTGAAGGTTATGAAGTAGAAATATCCACCTCTTGCACTTGAGCTCATGGATCCACATACATTAAAATGTACCAGAGCCAAGAGTTCATTGGCTTGCTCACCTTTTTCAGTAAAAGGTGACTTGGTCATTTTACTAAGAAGACAGGACTCACAGGTTGGAAGTGGTTCACAATCACCTACTTCAAGAATTTCTTCTTGAGCCAATCGTTTATCCTGTTCTTATTGATATGACCTAGCCTACAGTGTCAAAGATAGACTTCTGACATATTATCTATTCTAGGATATTTACCGGAGGTTTAAACTACATTAACAGGTTGTGATAGAAAGTAAATTTTATTATTAAGTTGTCCAACAAATATTGTAACACCATTCAAAATGATATTGCAAACGTTTCCTTTTATTAAAAATTGATAACCGTACATGGCCAAAAGGCCTATAGAAATAATATTTAATAAAAAGATTGGACAATAGTGACATTCACTCAGAATTATATTTCGAGAATTGATTACAAGGTTCATGATTCCTAATGCATGAACTGGAACTTTGCTTCCATCTCCAACATTCAGGAACCTCTCGCCTTCATCAAATCTCCTACTGACTTGTAGACCTTGCATCAATTTGCAAATATGATAAGAGCTTCCGGTATCTAATACCCAGGCAGTAGTATCACAAATGAAAAAGTTGCAAGGTGTTATCATATAAGTACCTTACTTCTTCTTTGTCCTGTTCGGGTCCAGTGAGGCAATGTATAGAGGACAGTTCCTCTTCCAATGCCCCTGCTTCTTGCAAAAGAAGCACTCCGCCTGGCTCTGGTCGGGCTTGCGCTTCTTGGTCTGACCCTGTGCAGACGTCCCAGCATGCAGTTGCACCTTCTTATTCTTCTTCTTCTTGTTCTTCTTCTCTTTCTTAAAGGGTCGACGACCAGAAGAAGACCCTCCCACAATAATCACCGACTCCTTATGGAGCTGGTGATCCTTCTCAAAGTTCTGCAGCAACCCCAACAAGCCGTGGTAGTTCACTACAGGCTTTGTCATTCGAAAATAAGTAAGGAAGGGAAGGACTTGGGCAGAGAATTAAGGATCGCATCCTTACCGAGCTGCTCGTGTAGGAGAAAACCCAGTTTACTTAGACGCTCAATCATTTCGATCATGTACAGTACATGATCAGTGACTGAGGCTCCATCCCTCATCCGAGCATTGAAAATGGCACAACTAGTTTTGTGCCTTTCAACGTCGTCAGGTGTGCCAAAAGAGTCGTTCAACATTTGAAGCATCTCCTGTGACTGGGTGTTCTCGAACCTGCGGCTGAAATCATCATTCATTGCCACCAGCATTATGCACTGGATGGTGGCACGGTCGTTGAGCCACTTCTGGTAAGTGTCTCGGACCGTCCCTCTAGCATTCAGGGCTGGCTCCTTAGGTGCCTGATCTGTTACTACATAAAGGATCCGCTCATGCTCAAGAATGATTTTTAATTTTCGATATCAGCTATCAAATTAGGTCCCATGAGCTTGTCATTATCTAATAATGATCAGAGTGAAAGGGTAGTGGCCATAGCTGTATAAAGAAAAACCAGACCTTAATTAGTACACAAATTATTAATACTAAAGACTTGGACTTTACTCTAAAGTTTCTCCAAATATTTTTACGAACTGGTAGCCTCAACCTCCAATTCGAGGAATTACTTTAATTCCTTAGTGGGTACTAGAATCCACACAGACTACACATGAGCCCAACTTTGATTGGTCAACCCATGTGCATCTATGGGTAGGTTCATAACCAGTTGTTTCTCTAAATAACTTCTAATAATTGATTTTGCCCCAGAACCTAATCAGTAAGATTTTGCCTCCACTGAAAAGATCTGGTTAGGTCCAACCATTAACATGATTTGATTTGGTGAATCAAACCAATAAATGATCAGGCCTGACTTTGGCCGACCACCATGACCACCATCAGAAAGACTCAAACCAAATTATCATATTATGAATGATAATTCCATTAGTCAATAAGCACCAGTCCTTTGGGCCTCCAATGATTATTAAACTAATGGACTCATTATCACTCACATAAAGGGAGGCTATGATTTAGTTATCAATATAACTTAATCATTTTTAGGACCTAATAATTTTGAGGATTTTATTAAAGAATCGAAGAGAGAAAAATATCCAGCCAATTTCAACCCTCTCACTGACTTCACTAAGTCAGATTAAAAAAAGATTTAATTAAAGCCAGCATTAGGAGCACCTAAATCAGTCACACTGATTAACCTAATGACATGGGTGAGCCCTAATCACCAAGTGATCTAATGAAAACCTAATTCATCAGGTTGAACAGATAAGTGAGATCAGTGGTGGGGATAAGCCATTAACTCGTCAGAGATCGAATCACTCCGAGTAGCTCCCACTTAAAAACCACTGGTCAAACTGCAAAACTTACCTTAGACACCAACCAGTTCATTAGTTTTAATTTAATAAACTTAGTAAATAGGGTTCCACCGTATAGCCATGAATTAAGTCCATCTTGGTCTAGTTAAAGACATGGACCCATTCAACTACAACTATTGGAGTTGAGTCTAGAGTATCCTTGACCTAATCTAATTCAATTTTTGATTAGATTTGACCAATTACTCTAATTTAGTCCATTTCTTTAAGCTAACCTTAGATCTAACCCAATTATGGACCTAATCCATCTAATGTTGGGAAATATGTCCCAAAAAGCCAATCGTCAAGCTGTTGACGGTTGAGCAACCAAGTATTGTAATTGATTTGTTAATAAATAAAATATATTTGGCATCTTCATCATAAGCTTTCATATTCTAATGAACTCCGTTGTTATGATGAAGTCCTTAGGACTATTTAGATTCGATAAAGAGAGGATTTATCGATTAGTCCTTAAAACTGTTCACGACCAAATGATAGGCTGTTAATAAGGACAACAGCTTCTATCGAGCATAGGTCGCTGTAGGCCATATGGGTTGGTTGTCCTCTTAACCAAAGAGTGTGGAGACACTGGTATGGCATACAGGTGAGATGTAAGAGTACATCATCATTGAACGTGACCAACTCCAGAGTATTCTGCTATCGAGAATGTCTCTGATGGGATATAGGTATAAGTGTCCCTTAGACCTGAGATCGCCTCAGTGACTTGCAGGCAACTCACTTTGCTTTGGTACTGGACTAACTGAATTTCTAATTCAGGGACGGAAGGCTTCTGGGCACAGTCAAGTACTTGCGAAGTCAGAGTGTGATCGAGATGGGATTGACCACTCCAAGAGTTGGAGAAGAATGAGTCACTGTATTTTAATTTAGCAAAACCTTGGCCAGGGTAATCCATCAGATGGATTTGATATTTTGAAATACAATGTGGACAACCTGATCAGAGTTGACAGTTGAACTCTGGGGTGTCCTATGATCATTTTGGTCAAGGGGATGAATTATATGAAAACTATATCCGCATGGGTTCTAAGGATGTTGTTCTACACATTCGACCTATCCGGTCGTCGGGTACCATTGCTAGATGGTCACTTCGATTGGTATAGAAATTTATTCCTATACTACCGGCTTAGGTTCGGACCTATGAGGTCACACACATTAGAGTTCATGATCCGATCGGATGGTTGATCAATGATTAAGAATCGTTCTAGGGTTAAATGATCAATACGATTGACATTTAACCCAGTGCAAGTGTTGCAGGAGGATCTATTAGCAATTCGATTGCTAATTGGCTTAATTTCATTAAGCCAATGGGCTGAGATTAAGTCTAATTAAATATAATTTAATTATATTTGGTTTGGGCTTGATTGGATCAAGTCCAATTGGTTTATTGGATAAGCCAAGTGCAAGGAAAAAACTAATCCTAGTTCAACTAGGACTTGGGTCACTCTAATTTTTAATTTGATTAAAAAATTAAATCAGATTTAAATCTAATTTAATCTGATTAAATTAGGTTTTTAATTGGATTAAGACCTATTTTAATTAGGTTGATCTAATTTTGGTTTGATTTGGTTGGGAAACCAAATTAAAACAAGTCATAAGACAGAATCCTAGTAAGACTAGGATTCCACCTTGCGCCACATAAGCCTTTTCCAAGCCCTCTCTCTTATTCAACGCCAATCTCCACTTATTTTGTGTGACAAAAGCCCTCTCCCAGATCTCTCCCACGTTCACAAAAGGTCTCCTCTCTTCTTTCTTACATGGAAGGTGGTTTGGATCAAATCTAAAAGGAATAAGTTTGGATTTCGAATTCTATGAATAGAGTTTTAGAAATCCAAAACTCTTTCAATTTTGCACCGAATTTATCCAAATTTTTTTTGGAATTTTTGTGGCTTTTAGAGTATATATTATGCACCCTTTTCTAGTAATCCATGCACAAAAATATGAAGGAGGTGCTCAAGAGTTGGGCGTCCCTTAACTTGCCATGTTTGGATAAGCCTTGACTAGGTGTTTGACCTAGACAAGGACTCTATCATATCTCTCTATATAAGATGCGTTTCTTTGTGAAATTTTAGGAGAAGTTACAAATTTGAGAGGCCTTTGTTTCAACCAAAAATCAGAGAGAAATACCTTTGGGTCGTGGATATATAAAAGATGTAAGTTTGGGTGTCTAGAGAAAAAAATGTGAAGAAGAAGAGGGTCTTCTTCCAGGGTTTTTGTTTTCATATCTTTCCTCCCTCCATCTTGAGTTTCCTGAGAGCATCTCAGATCTGAAACTCCTCTTTCTATTTTTCATCTTTAGAAGAGTCCAAATCAAGAAGAAGAAGGCACCTGACCAACCATCAAAGAAGGATCAGCGCAGTACTAGCATACTGTGCTGATTTCCTGAAGCAGGACTTCTGATCGAGATTCGTGGGCTCGTGTGGAGACTCCTAGAGGCCGGACGCATGTGTGGCTTGCAACATCATCCTCAAGCCCAGATCAACAAGGTTAGAATGTCTAACTTGCAAGGTAATAGATATGATCTATTGTTTGATACATACATTAGATGTAGTATAGAAACATGTTGATATGATCAACATGTAGTTCATGCTATATTTATATATTTTAATTTTTGATTTAATGCTATGTAATAATTATGTAATAGGATCTTAGATCTAGAGATTTTTTGATTTTAGAAAATAAATTTTAATTTATTTTAGTCTTCCGCTGTATGATCTTGAAAAAGTTTTAAGATCTAACCCTGAAACCCTAGATCTGGTTCCTACAATTGGTATCAGAGCCTAGGTTCTTTATTACATGATTATTTATACATGCTTAGATTATTTTTTAGATTAGATCTAATTTATAATCTGATTATTAAATCTGAAATTAAAATTTTAGATCAATCACAAACTGCAAGGTTGTCCTGCTGTAAGGTTTATCCCTTACAGTGCAAAGGTTGTCCTAGTTTGTGTAGATCTATCTTTAATCATAAATTTGTTAGATATGATCTAGATTAAATTTATGATTTATTAGATTTAAAATATATTTAAATCTGAAATAAAATCTCTTTGTTAATAATTTTTGTGCAAAGAAATTGTTTAAAGTTGAAATTGTTTCAATTACATGAACCTGTTTAGATTAGATCTAAAGTAGTTTCATGTTTATTTCACTTGCATCTTGATTATGAATCAAACATGCAATATGGTTGGTAGAATCATATTGTAAAATTGTTTTACAAATATGAAAATTATTTTTTGAAAAGCCAAACCCAACCCTCAGCCCAAAACTTAATTAAGAATTAAGAAGTTGTTTGAATAGGTTCTAGGATTGTGAATTGAAGAACCTAAGACACAAACCATAACACATTGGGTTAATGGGTTAGTGGGAATTAGGTCCATTAATTGGGTTAGACCTATGGTTAGATTGAAGATGGACTTAATTAGAGAATTGACTAAATCTAATCAATTGTTGTCTTAGATTAGGTCAAGGATTCTCTAGATCAATTACAATAGTTGTAGTTGGTCAAGTCCATGTCTTTAACGAGAACCAAATGGACTTGATTCTTGGCTAAGCGGTCTAGCACGAACTGTTAGGTTGATCTAATCGAAACAAATTAAACCAATTGGTGTCTAAGGTAAACCAGACCGGTGGTTTTTAATTGGGAGCCCGCTTACCTGGCCATTTCTGATGGTGTCTAAGGCAAGCTTTGGCAGACCCTCCCACTGATCGAACTTACCTGGCCTCTTGGTGAAATTATATTTTGATCGGATCACTTGACTATTCGAGCTGACCCATGTCAGCTAGGTAAATCAGTGTGACTGATTTAGGTGCTCCTAGACCAGCCCTGGTCTCCCTTAAGCTGACTTGGTGAAGCCAGTGGGAGGATCATGATAAGCTGGTTCATCTAACTTCATCCTCTATATTATTTAAATCTTCTAAAATTATTAGGTCCTTAAAATGATAAAGTTATGAAGATAACTGAATCATAGCCTCCCATTAAGGTGTTTGATAATGAGTCCATTAACTCAATAATCATTGCAGACCCAAAGGCCTGGTGCTTGTTGACTAATGGAATTATCACTCATCATATGACGACTTGGAAGTGTCTCTCTAATGGTGGTTAGGTGAGCCAACCAAAGTTGGGCTTAATCATTCGTTGGTTAGATACACCATGTATGATCATGTTAATGGTTGGACCTAACTGGATCCTTACAGTGGAGGCCAAAGCCTACTGATTAGGTTTCTGGGGCAAAATTAAAATTACTAAAAATTATTTAGAGAAACAATTGGTTATGAACCTACCCCTAGATGTACATGGGTTGGCCAACCAAAGTTGGGCTTGTGTGCAATCTAAGTAGATTCTAGTACCCGCTAAGGAATTAGGGTAATTCCTCGAATTGGAGGTAGAGGCTACCAATTCGAATAAAATAGTGGGAGAAACCTTTTGATTAAAGTCCAAATCTTTAGGTTTAATGAATCAATTACTAATTAGGTTATGGTTCTCCTTTGTGCAAATATGGCCACTCCCTATTGCTCCGATCATTGTTGGACAATGATAAGTTGGTGGGATCCAACTTCGGTAGCTGGTACCGAAAGTTGAAGATAGTCCTGGAGCATGAATGGATCCTATATGTGATAATAGATCCTGCACCTGAGGAGCCAGCTGCCAATGCACGTGGAACAGTCAGAGACACTTACCAGAAGTGGCTCAGTGACCGGACCATGGTGCGCTGTATCATGCTGGCTGTCATGAGCGATGAGTTCAGTCGCAGATTCGAGATGGCTCAGCCAAAGAACATGCTTCAAGTGTTGGAGGATGCCTTTGGCACACCCGATGACGTAGAGAAGCACAAGACTAGTTGTGCCATCTTCAACGCCAAAATGCGGGATGGTGCCTCTATCACTGATCATGTATTGTACATGATCGAGCTGATGGAATGATTGAGCAAGCTCAGCTTTCCCTTGCATGAGCAGCTTGGGAAAGATGCAATACTGAACTCGCTGCCCAAGTCTTATCTTCCATTCGTCACTCATTATAGAATGACAAAGCCTGAAGAGAACTACCACGGGTTACTGGGGTTGCTTCAGAACTTTGAGAAGGATCACTAACTTCATAAGGAGTCGGTGAACTTAGTGGGAGGTTCATCTTCTGGTTCTTGACCCTTTGAGAAAGGAAAGAAGAACAAGAAGAAGAAAATGAAGAAGGTGCAAGTTCAGGCTGGGACATCAGTGCAGAGCCAGACCAAAAAGATCAAGCCTGATAAAAGTCTATTCAACTGGCAAGCACCCTAGATTAGATAGTGTGTCAGATATCTACTTATGGCACTGTAGGCTAGGTCATATAAACAAGAACAGAATATACAGGTTGACTCAAGAGGGAATCCTCGAAGTTAGTGATTGTGAATCACTTCCAACCTGTGAGTCCTGTCTTCTTGGTAAAATGACCAAGTAATCTTTTACTGAAAAAGGTGAGAGAGCTACTGAGCTCTTGGGCCTAGTACATACTGATGTACGTGGGCCCATGAGCACCAGTGCTAGAGGTGGATATTTCTACTTCATAACTTTCATGGATGACCTATCCCGATATGAATATGTCTATCTGATGAAACATAAGTCGGATTCATTTGAAATGTTCAAACGATTCCGAAGTGAAGTAGAAAAATAAACTAGGAAGAGTATTAAAACTCTTCGATCTGATCGAGGAGGAGAATACCATTCTATTGAGTTTCTCACATATCTAAGAGAGAATGGGATTCTCTTCCAATAGACTCCTCCAGGAACACCACAGCATAATGGTGTGTCTAAAGGAGGAATCGGACACTGTTAGACATGGTCTGATCCATGATGGATTTTTGCTAACTTGCGATATCCTTCTGGGGATATGCACTCGAATCGGCCTGTTATCTGTTAAATAGGGTTCCAAGTAAGTCTGTAATTAAGACTCCATATGAGATATGGACGGGACGTAAGCCAGCACTTTCACACCTTAGGGTCTGGGGGTGCCCGACCTATGTCAAATGATTAGTCACAGACAAACTTGGACCTAGGTCTGACAAATGCTCATTCATAGGGTACCCCAAAGAGACAAAAGGATATTTTTTCTACCATACTGATGAACAAAAGGTGTTCGTCAGTCTTAAGGCAATCTTTTTAGAAAAAGAGTTCCTTGGTGAAGGAACCGTTGCCTCTAAGATTGAACTTGATGAAGTTCAACAGGTAGAAGGACCGACACCAATAGCTGAACCTGAGTCTGATATGATTAGATCATATCCGGAGCCCAATGTACCTGCACCATTAAGGCGATCTGGTAGAGTACCACGTCAACCAGACAGATACTACGATTTCTTGGTCTGGGACGGTGATCCCATCAAACTTGATGAGAATAATGAGGATCCGATCACCTATATGGATGCAATACAGAGATCTGATTCCGAGAAATGGCTTGAAGCCATGAAATCTGAAATGGAGTCCATGAAGGTCATCGATATATGGACATTGGTTGACCCACCTGAAGGGGTTAAACCCATTGGGTGTAAATGGGTCTTCAAAAGGAAGAGGGGCGCAGATGGAAAGGTGGAGACCTATAAAGCCCATCTGGTCGCTAAGGGGTATCATCAACGTTATGGTATTGACTATGACGAGACGTTTTCTCCTATGGCAATACTCAAATCCATTCGGATAATGCTTGCAATAGCTGCCCATCTGGATTATGAGATCTGATAGATGGATGTGGAGACAGCTTTCCTGAATGGAGAGTTGACCGAAGAGGTGTATATGATACAACCTAAGGGGTTTACATCCACAGATGAGTCCAAGGTGTGCAAGCTTCAGAGATCCATTTATGGATTGAAGCAAGCTTCTCGGAGTTGGAACATGCATTTTGATAAGGTGATCAAAACGTATGGCTTCATTAAGAATGGAGAAGAGCCCTGCATCTATAAATGGGCAAATGGTCCAGTTGTGGTATTCCTTGTCTGGTACATGGATGACATTCTCTTAATCGGGAATGACATCCCCGCACTATAGGGAATAAAAGTTTGATTGTCATCACAGTTCTCCATGAAGGACTTGGGTGAAGCATCCTACATCCTATGGATGAAGATCTATAGGGATAGATCTAAAAGGATGCTTGGGTTATCCCAGTCCATGTACATAGACACTGTGCTGAAGAGGTTCAGCATGGAGAATTCTAAGAAGGGCTATCTACCGATAGGCCAAGGAATTTCTCTCTCTAAGAAGGATTGTCCGACAACTCTTGAAGAGAGAGAGCGTATGAGTAGAGTCCCATATGCTTCAGCCGTGGGATCTATCATGTACGCCATGACATATACAAGAGCAGATGTGGCATACCCACTAGGAGTAGTGAGTAGATACCAATCTGATCCTGGAGAAAACCACTGGAAAGTGGTTAAAGCCATCCTTAAGTATTTGAGAAATACTAAGGACCAATGGTTGGTTTATGGCAAGTCAGATCTGAAACTTGTGGGGTTCACAGACTCCAGCTTCCAATCTGACCATGATGACAACAGGAGCGTGTCGGGTTATATCTTTACTCTGAATGGTGAAGCCATCTGCTGGAAGAGTTCCAGGCAGCATACTGTGGCAGACTCTGTTTGTGAAACGGAGTACATCGCAGCATCGGATGCCGTGAAGGAAGCTGTGTGGCTAAGAAAATTCATCAACGAGCTCGGAGTAGCACCCTCCCTCGATGGTCCAGTCCTGCTCCACTGTGACAGCACTGGTGCCATAGCTCAGGTAAAAGAACCCAAAGCACATCAGCGGACGAAGCACATCTTGCACCGCTTCCACCTGATCTGAGAGATCGTGGATCGAGGTGACATCGATTTCAGAAGATCGACGAAAAGGAGAACCTGGCCGATCCCTTCACTAAAATCCTGGCAATAAAGGAGTTCGACAACCACAAGTCGAAGATGGGTATTAGATACTGTGCCGAGTGGCTTTAGGACAAGTGGGAGTTGTTGGAAAATATGTCCCAAAAAGCCAATCGTCAAGCTGTTGACGGTCGAGCAACCAAGTATTGTAATTGATTTGTTAATAAATAAAATATATTTGGCATCTTCATCATAAGCTTTCATCTTCTAATGAACTCCGTTGTTATGATGAAGTCCTTAGAACTATATAGATTCGATAAAGAGAGGATTTATCGATTAGTCCTTAAAACTGTTCACGACCAAATGATAGGCTGTTAATAAGGACAACAGCTTCTATCGAGCATAGGTCGTGTAGGCCATATGGGTTGGTTGTCCTCTTAACCAAAGAGTGTGGAGACACTGGTATGGCATACAGGTGAGATGTAAGAGTACATCATCATTGAACATGACCAACTCCAGAGTATTCTGCTGTCGAGAATGTCTCTGATGGGATATAGGTATAAGTGTCCCTTAGACCTGAGATCACCTCAGTGACTTGCAAGCAACTCACTGTGCTTTGGTACTGGACTAACTGAATTTTTAATTCAGGGACGGAAGGCTTCTGGGCACAGTCAAGTACTTGCAAAGTCAGAGTGTGATCGAGATGGGATTGACCACTCCAAGAGTTGGAGAAGAATGAGTCGCTGTATTTCAATTTTGCAAAATCTGGGCCAGGGTAATCCATCAGATGTATTTGATATTTTGAAATACAATGTGGACAACCTGATCAGAGTTGACAGTTGAACTCTGGGGTGTCCTATGATCATTTTGGTCAAGGGGATGAATTATATGAAAACTATATCCGCATGGGTTCTAAGGATGTTGTTCTACACATTCGACCTATCCGATCGTCGGGTACCATTGCTAGATGGTCACTTCGATTGGTATAAAAATTTGTTCCTATGCTACCGACTTAGGTTCGGACCTATGAGGTCACACACATTAGAGTTCATGATCCGATCGGATGGTTGATCAACGATTAAGAATCGTTCTAGGGTTAAATGATCAATACGATTTACATTTAACCCAGTGCAAGTGTTGCAGGAGGATCTATTAGCAATTCGATTGCTGATTGGCTTAATTTGATTAAGCCAATGGGCTGAGATTAAGTCTAATTAAATATGATTTAATTAAATTTGTTTTGGGCTTGATTGGATCAAGTCCAATTGGTTTATTGGATAAGCCAAGTGCAAGGAAAAAACTAGTCCTAGTTCAACTAGGACTTGGGTCAATCTAATTTCTAATTTGATTAGAAAATTAAATTAGATTTAAACCTAATTTAATCTGATTAAATTAGGTTCTTAATTGGATTAAGATCTATTTTAATTAGGTTGATCTAATTTTGGTTTGATTTGGTTTGGGAAACCAAATTAAAACAAGTCATAAGACAGAATCCTAGTAAGATTAGGATTCCATCTTGCGCCACATAAGCCTTCTCCATGCCCTCTCTCTTATTCAACGCCAATCTCCACTTATTTTGTGTGACAAAAGCCCTCTCCCAGATCTCTCCCACGTTCACAAAAGGTCTCCTCTCTTCTTTCTTACATGGAAGGTGGTTTGGATCAAATCTAAAAGGAATAAGTTTGGATTTCGAATTCTATGAGATAGAGTTTTAGAAATCCAAAACTCTTTCAATTTTGCATCGAATTTATCCAAATTTTTTTTTAGAATTTTTGTGACTTTTAGGGTATACATTGTGCACCCTTTTCTGATGATCCATGTACAAAAATATGAAGGAGGTGCTCAAGAGTTGGGCGTCCCTTAACTTGCCATGTTTGGATAAGCCTTGACTAGGTGATTGACCTAGACAAGGACTCTATCATATCTCTCTATATAAGATGAGTTTCTTCATAAAATTTTAGGAAAAGTTAGATATTTGAGAGACCTTTGTGCCATCCAAAAATTAGAGAGAAATACCTTTGGGTCGTGGAGATATAAAAGATGTAAGTTTGGGTGTCTAGAGAAAAAAACGTGAAGAAGAAGAGGGTCTTCTTCTAGGGTTTTTGTTTTCATATCTTTCCTCCCTCCATCTTCTGTTTCCTGAGAGCGTCTCAGATCTGAAACTCTTCCTTCTACTTTTCATCTTTGGAAGAGTTCAAATCAAGAAGAAGGAGGCCCCTGATCAACCATCAAAGAAGGATCAGCGCAGTACTAGCATACTGTGCTGATTTCCTGAAGCAGGACTTCTGATCGAGATTCGTGGGCTCGTGTGGACGACTCCTAGAGGTCGGATGCTTGTGCGGCTTGCAACATCATCTTCAAGCCCAGATCAACAAGGTTAGAACATCTAACTTGCAAGGTAATAGATCTGATCTATTGTTTGATACATACATTAGATGCAGTATAGAAACATGTTGATATGATCAACATGTAGTTCATGCTATATTTATATATTTTAATTTTTGATTTAATGCTATGTAATAATCATGTAATAGGATCTTAGATCTAGAGATTTTCTGATTTTAAAAAATAAATTTTGATTTATTTTAGTCTTCCGCTGTATGATCTTGAAAAAGTTTCAAGATCTAACCCTGAAACCCTAGATAAGGTTCCTACATCTAACCCATTGACCCACAAGTTTATGCAATTGTCTTAGGTCTTAATTCACAATTCTAGACCTACTAGACAATACTTAATTCTTTTAATTAAGTATTTAGGCTGATAGGTCAGGGTTTGGTATTTCGAAAATAATTTTTAAATTTGAAAGATTTTATTTTCTGTTCACCAAATATGTTGATTCATTTCACAAATAGATCAGCACATTTCATAAATAGCAATCTTATTGCTAATTACATAACGAAAAATAACTTAATCAAAAAAAAATCATGAATATTCTTTAGATCTAATCTAACACATTCATGATAAATTTCACAATTGAATCTTTACAATTAATTCTTTTCACTGCTTCATCTGCATGGGATATAATTACAGCGGCACCCCTACCGCCATAGGAGAACCCATCGAATGGGAGGAGAGGGCCTTTAAACCCTACTTTTTTCCTATGACCGGATGGCCTTGGCAACCAACCCAATTCGATTATTTGCTACTTTGATCAAGTATATCTAAATATACCAATTTCAAAATTTAAATTTCAAATTTTAAATTTCAAATTTTAAATTTTGAATTTCAAATTTCAAACAAATTTCAAATTTCAAATTTTTGAATTTCAAATTTTGAATTTCAAATTTTGAATTTCAAATTTTGAATTTTAAATTTTGAATTTCAAATTTGAAATTTCAACCAAATTTCAAATTTCAAATTTCAAATTTCAAATTTAAAATTTCAAATTTTAAACAAATTTTAAATTTCAAATTTCAAAATTTTGAATTTCAAATTTTGAATTTCAAATTTTGAATTTCAAATTTGAAATTTCAACCAAATTTCAAATTTCAAATTTTAAATTTTGAAATTCAAATTTTTGAATTTTAAATTTTGAATTTCAAATTTGAAAATTCAAATTTCAAATTTTGAATTTCAAATTTTTGAATTTTGAATTTCGAACAAATTTCAAAATTTAAATTTGAAATTTTGAATTTCAAATTTTAAATTGTAAACTTTTAGATTATAACTTAATCTATGCATGCAAATATATATATCATATCTAAGAACCCGCTCTGATATCATTTGAAGCAAAATTCAGTGCAGGGGTAAAATGATAATTTTAAAACTTTTTCAAAATCAATATTTTACAACAAAATTATTAATTAATCTAATTAATTAATAAGAATTTATCCTATACTAGGATCTAAATATGATATATAGTATGCATGCATTTAAATTTGAAATTCAAATTTGAACAGTAAACACTTTACTGTAATGTATTCAGAACACAATACCTTTGTGCGGGTAGTAGATCGCCGCAATCTGATCACCGTCGGGAGAGTCTGATCATCACAATGCAGCCATATAGCATGTCTGGCCTCTGTGGATCATCCACATGAAGCTTTCGATCTGATTGACTCCACACGAGTGCTAGCTCGTTGTAGAGCCCTTTCGACGATCGATGCTGATCTAACTCCTTCGATCGATGTCTGTCGATTCTTTGGATGCTCTGGATCATCAGCAGACATGCTTGAGAGAATGTTGAAGATCTTCCTAAAATTTGGTGGGCTCACGACACTCGTAGCTCACCTTCTCACTTCTCTAACTCCAAACTGAAACCCTGAAGAACTCACTGAAACCCTGCGTACACTTTTTCTTTCTTTTCTTTTTTTTTTTCTCTCGAAAGCGTATAGACCTTCACCTTGCACACAAGGATTCCTCACACCCAAATTTTCTCTCCAAAATTTTTCTTGCACACACCCCACTCTTCTCCTCCTTTTAAAACAATGTCAAACGTTTTATCCACGTGAGAGGATAAAGATGAGTAATTGCATATTTGAATTCAAATCAAATTTTAAATTCAAATGGAAGCTAATTTATTCCTATCCACTAAGGGTGTGAGAAGAGGAGGGCATGGCTTAGTTTGTGCATGAGTGATTTCATGAGAAACATTTTCTCGTGTAATAAATGGGGCGTTAAAAGAGGATAAGGTCAAGGTGCTAAGATTGGTTTCTCATTCAAATTCAAACTTTATTTTGAATTTGAATGGCCAACCAATCATCCTTACTCACTCATTTGGTGCATTAAAGTAGGGTGTGAGGAGGGCTTTGCATGAGGAAAAATTCATGAGAACTTCTTTCTCATGAATTCAAATGGGCGCAGTGGAAGTGAGGTGGCGCAGGGAGAATGGGTCAAGGTGGTTCATTATTTAAACCAACCTAATTGAAACAAATAAGTTAGGCCCAATTAGACTAATTTAAATCCAACTAAATTAGGTTTAATTAGGCTCAATAAAATCCTAATCAAATTAAGAATTGATTAAGCCCAACCCCTGATCAAATCAGAGACCAAACCATCTCGACGATTAGGTCAACTCTTAACCTAATCGGGTCAAACCCAACTGAATCCAATTCAATTGGACTTGATCCAAAAATAATTACTCAATCAAATTGAGTTAATTAATGATCAAATTACTAATTAAACCTCTCATAAATATTGAGTCTAAATCCGATGGTAATCGGGTATCAGAATTCATCGATATGTAACCCTGATCGAAGAGTCCCAAACCATGGGACTCTTGACCCCGATACCCAAAATGTGTGGGACTCATGATCAGAGAATCCTGATTATCGATCACAGAGTCCCAGACATGTAGGACTCATAGTCCACGAGTATTAAGACTCTTCATCAGCCATCAGATCAGATAGAAACCTCTAATGGTGTAACCCTGTAGGTTCGAACCTAAGCTGGTAGCACAGGAATCAATTCCTGTACTAATCGATGTGACCATCTAGCAATGGTACCTGATGATCGGATAGATCGAATAGTTGCAATTGCAACACTCAAAATCTACGTGAATATGGTTACTATATAATTCATCCTTTTGACCTCTGTGTTTAGGATGACTCAGGGTTAAACTGTCATCCCTGATTAGATCATCCGAATCATGCTCAACTCAAACAGTCCTGTGACTCCTCACAAGGACTACCCTGGCCAAGGTTTTGCTAAATTGAAATATGACTGTATACAGCTCCTAAACTGGAGTGGTCAATCCCATCTTGACACACGCACTGACAAGTCAAGTACTTGACTACACCCAGCAGCCTTCCATCACTAAATTAGAAATTCAGGTAGTCCTGTGCCTAAGTGCAGTGAGTTGCTTGCAAGTCACCATGGCAGTCTCCGGTCGGAGGGACATTTATACTCATATTCCATCGGAGCAAATCTTGACAGCAGAAATAGCTCCGGAGTCAGTCACGTTCAGTGCAGATGTACCCTTACATCTCACCTGTATGCCATACCAGTGTCTCCAAACTCATTGGTTAAGAGGACAACCAACCTATATGGCACACAACGACCTATGCTTGATAAACGTTGTCATCCTTGTAACAATGTATCATTTGGTCGTGAACAGATTTAAGGACTAAACGACAAATCCTTCTTTGTCGAGTCTAAATAGTCCTTAGGACTTCACCACAACATAGGAGTTCATTAGAAGATGAAATATTTTATGATGAAAAATATCAAAATAATTTTTATTAATTCATAATTCATGTACATATACAAAAATGAGCATAACCGTCAACAGGCTGACGATTGGCTTTGGGACACTATTCCCAACAATCTCCCACTTAGCCAAAAGCCAATGAGTGCAGTATCTAATACCCATCTTCAACTTGTAGTCGTCGAACTCCTTCACCGCAATGGCTTTAGTGAATGGGTCAGCCAGGTTCTCCTTTCTGTCGATCTTCTGAAGGTCGACGTCACCTCGATCCATAATTTCCCGGATGAGATGGTAGCGGCACAGAATATGCTTCATCTGCTGGTGTCCCTTGGGTTTCTTCGCCTGAGCAATGGCTCCAAAACTGTCACAGTAGAGTAGAATCGGACCAACAAGGGAGGGTGCTACTCCAAGCTCGGTGATGAATTTTCTCAGCTACACCGCTTCTTTGGCATTATTTGATGCAGCGACATACTCCGTCTCACAAACTGAATCAGCCACTGTGTGTTGCTTAGAACTCTTCCAGCAGATAGCCCCACCATTAAGGATAAAAATAAATTCCGACACACTTTTGCTGTCATCATGATCAGACTGGAAACTAGAGTCTGTAAACCCTATAAGTCTCAAGTCTGATTCACCATAAACAAGCCGCTAGTCCTTAGTATTTCTTAAATACTTCAGGATGGTTTTAACAACCTTCCAGTGATTCTCCCTTGGATTAGATTGGTATCTACTCACTACCCCTAGTGAATATGTCACATCTGATCGTGTACATGTCATGGCGTACATGATAGATCCCACTACCGAAGCATATAGAATCCTACCCATACGCTCTCTCTCTTGAGGTGTTATCGGACAATCCCTCTTCGAGAGAGAAATTCCATGGCCTATCGGTAGATAGCCTTTCTTGAAATTCTCCATGCTGAACCTCTTCAGCATAGTATCTATGTACGTAGACTGGGATAAACCAAGCAACCTTTTAGATCTATCCTTATAGATCCTCATCCCTAGGATGTAGAAGCTTCTCCCAGATCCTTCATGGAGAACTGTGACGACAGCCAAATCTTTATTTCCTATAATGCAGGGATATCATTTTCCACTACGATAATGTCATCCACATACAATATAGGAAATACTACTACGAGACCATTAGTCCACTTATAAATGCAGGACTCTTCTCCGTTCTTAACGAAGCCATACGTCTTGATTGTCCTATCAAAATGTATGTTCCAACTCCAGGATGCCTGCTTAAGTCCATAAATGGACCTCCGTAGTCTACACACCTTAGACTCATCTGTGGATGTGAATCCTTCAGGTTGTATCACATACACCTCTTCGTCCAGCTCACCATTTAGGAAAGCTGTCTTCACATCCATCTGCCAGATTTCATAGTCCAGATGGGCAGCTATCGCAAGCAAAATCCGAATGGATTTGAGCATTACCACAGAAGAAAATGTCTCATCATAGTCTATACCATAATGTTGATGATATCCCTTGGCAACCAGACAGGCTTTATAGGTTTTCACCTTTCCGTCTGCACCCCGCTTCCTCCTGAAGACCCACTTACACCCTATGGATTTTACTCCTTCGGGTGGGTCAACCAATGTCCACACATCGTTGACCTTCATGGACTCCATTTCGGATTTCATGGCTTCTAGCCATTTCTCAGAGTCGGGTCTCTGCATTGCATTAATGTAGGTGATTGGATCTTCATCATTTTCATCAAGTTTGATAGGATCGTCGTCCTGAACCAAGAAACCATAATATCTGTCCGGTTGACGTGGTACTCTACCAGATTGCCTTAAGGGTGCTTGAACAATGGGCTTCGGATCAAATCTAATCAAATCCGGTTCAGGTTCAGCAACTTGCATCAGATTTTTTACAAATTGAATTTTGTCAAGTTCGACCTTAGAGGCAATAGTCCCTTCACCAAGGAACTCCCTTTCCAAAAAGATTGCCTTAAGGCTGACAAACACTTTTTGCTCATCAGCTAGGTAGAAGTAATACCCTTTGGTCTCTTTTGGGTACCCCATAAAATTACACTTGTCAGACCTAGATCCAAGCTTGTCCGTAATTAAACATTTAACATAAGCCGGACACCCTCAAACCCTAAGGTGCGAGAGTACCGGCTTACGTCCAATCCATATCTCATATGGTGTTTTGGTTATAGACTTACTCGAAACCATATTTAGAAAGTAACAAGCCGATTCGAGTGCATATCCCCAAAGGGAGATCGACAGACCAGCAAACCCCATCATAGATCGAACTATGTCCAACAAGGTCCGATTCCTCCTTTCAGACACACCATTATGCTGTGGTGTTCTAGGAGGTGTCCACTGAGAGAGAATCCCATTCTCCCTAAGATGTGTCAGAAAATCATTGAAAAGGTATTCACCTCCTCGATCAGATCGAAGAGTTTTAATACACTTTTCAGTTTATTTTTCTACCTCATTTCGAAATAGTTTGAACATTTCAAATGACTTCGACTTATGCTTCATTAAATAAACATACCCATACCTCGATAGGTCGTCTGTGAAGGTTATGAAGTAGAAATATCCACCTCTTGCACTTGAGCTCATGGATCCACATACATCAGAATGTATCAGAGCCAAGAGTTCACTAGCTCGCTCACTTTTTCCATTAAAAGGTGACTTGATCATTTTACCAAGAAGACAGGACTCACAGGTTGGAAGTGATTCACAATCACCTAGTTCAAGAATTTCTTCTTGAGCCAACCTGTTTATCCTGTTCTTATTGATATGACCTAACCTACAGTGCCAAAGGTAGACATCTGACATATTATCTACTTTAGGATGTTTACCGAGGTTTGAACCTCATTAACAGGTTGTGATAGAAAGTAAATTTTATTATTAAGTTATCCAACAAACATTGTAACACCATTCAAAATGATATTGCAAACATTTTCTTTTATTAAAAATTGATAACCGTACATGGCCAAAAGGCCTATAGAAATAAAATTTAATAAAAAGCTTAGAGAATAGTGACATTCACTCAGAATTACATTTCAAGAATTGATTACAAGGTTCATGATTCCTAATGCTAGAACTGGAACTTTGCTTCCATCTCCAACATTCAGGAACCTCTCGCCTTCATCAAATCTCCTACTGACTTGTAGACCCTGCATCGAATTGCAAATATGATAAGGGCTTTCGGTATCCAATACCCAGGCAGTAGTATCACAAATAAAAAAGTTACAAGGTGTTATCATATAAGTACCTTGCTTCTTCTTTGGCCTGTTCGGGCCCGGTGAGGCAATGTATAGAGGATAGTTCCTCTTCCAATGCTCCTGCTTCTTGCAAAAGAAGCACTCCACCTGGCTCTGGTCAGGCTTGCACTTCTTGGTCTGACCCTGTGCAGACGTCCCAGCATGCAGCTGCACCTTCTTATTCTTCTTCTTCTTGTTCTTCTTCCCTTTCTTAAAGGGTTGACGACCAGAAGAAGACCCTCCCACAACATTCACCAACTCCTTATGGAGCTGGTGATCCTTCTCAAAGTTCTGCAGCAACTCCAACAAGCCGTGGTAGTTCACTACAGGCTTTGTCATTCAACAATGAGTAAGGGAAGGAAGGACTTGGGCAGAGAATTAAGGATCACATCCTTACCGAGCTGCTCGTGCAAGAGAAAATTCAGTTTACTTAGGCGCTCAATCATTTCGATCATGTACAGTACATGATCAGTGACTGAGGCTCCATTCCTCATCCAAGCATTGAAAATGGTACAACTAGTTTTGTGCCTTTCAACATCGTCAGACGTGCCAAAAGAATCATTCAACATTTGAAACATCTCCTGTGGCTGGGCATTCTCAAACCTATGACTGAACTCATCATTCATTGGCGTCAGCATTATGCATCGAATGGTGGTGCGGTCATTGAGCCACTTCTGGTAAGTGTCTCGGACCGTCCCTCTAGCGTTCAGGGTTGGCTCCTTAGGTGCCGGATCCGTTACTACATAAAGGATCCACTCATGCTCAAGAATGATTTTTAATTTTCGATACCAGCTATCAAAATTAGGTCCCATGAGCTTGTCATTATCTAATAATGACCGGAGCAAAAGGGTAGTGGCCATAGCTGCATAAAAGAAAACCAGACCTTAATTAGTACACAAATTATTAATACTACTTGGACTTTAGTCTAAAGTTTCTCCCAATATTTTTACGAACTGGTGCCTCAACCTCCAATTCGAAGAATTACTTTAATTCCTTAGTGGGTACTAGAATCCACACAGACTACACACGAGCCCACTTTGGTTGGTCAACCCATGTGCATCTATGGGTAGGTTCATAACCAGTTGTTTCTCTAAACAACTTCTAATAATTGATTTTGCCCCAGAACCTAATCAGTCGGCTTTGGCCTCCACTAAAAAGATCTGGTTAGGTTCAACCATTAACATGATTTGATTTGGTGAATCGGACCAATAAATGATCAGGCCCGACTTTGGCCGGCCACCATGACCACCATCAGAAAGACTCAAACTAAATTATCATATTATGAATGATAATTCCATTAGTCAATAAGCACCAGGCCTTTGGGCCTCCAATGATTATTAAACTAATAGACTCATTATCACTCACTTAATGGGAGGCTATGATTTAGTTATCAATATAACTTAATCATTTTTAGGACCTAATATTTTTGAGGATTTTATTAAAGAATCGAAGAGAAGAAAATATCCAGCCAATTTCAATCCTCCCACTAATTTCATCAAGTCAGATTAAAAAAGAATTTAATTAAAGCCGGCATTAGGAACACCTAAATCAGTCACACTGATTAACCTAATGACATGGGTGAGCCCTAATCACCAAGTGATCTAATGAAAACCTAATTCACCAGGTTGGCCAGGTAAGTGAGATCAGTGGTGGGGATAAGCCATTAACTCATCAGAGATCGAATCACTGCGAGTAGCTCTCACTTAAAAACCACTGGTCAAACTGCCAAACTTACCTTAGGCACCAACCAGTTCATTAGTTTTAATTTGATCAACTTAGTAAATAGAGTTCCACCGCATAGCCATGAATTAAGTCCTTCTTGGTCTAGTTAAAGACATGGACCCATTCAACTACAACTATTGGAGTTGAGTCTAGAGTATCCTTGACCTAATCTAATTCAACTTTTGATTAGATTTAACCAATTACTCTAATTTAGTCTATTTCTTTAAGCTAACCTTAGGTCTAACCCAATTATGGACCTAATCCATCTAACCCATTGACCCACAAGTTTATGCAATTGTCTTAGGTCTTAATTCACAATTCTAGACCTACTGGACAACACTTAATTCTTTTAATTAATTATTTGGACTGATAGGTCAGGGTTTGGCATTTTGAAAATAATTTTCAAATTTGAAAGGTTTTATTTTCTGTTCATCAAATATGTTGACTCATTTCACAAATAGATCAGTACATTTCATAAATAGCAATCCTATTGCTAATTACATAACAGAAAATAACTTAATCAAAAAAAAATCATGAATATTTTTTTAGATCTAATCTAACACATTCATGATAAATTTCATAATTGAACTTTTACAATTAATTTCTTTCGCTGCTTCATCTGCATGGGATATAATTGCAGCGGTACTCCTACCGCCATAGAGACCCCATTGAATTGGAGGAGAGGGCCTTTAAACCCTACTTTTCTCCTATGACCGGATGGCCATGGTAACCAACCCAATTCGATTACTTGTTACTTTGATCAAGTATATCTAAATATACCAATTTCAAAATTTGAATTTAAAATTTAAAATTTTGAATTTCAAATTTCAAACAAATTTCAAATTTCAAATTTCAAAATTTTGAATTTCAAATTTTGAATTTCAAATTTTGAATTTTGAATTTTGAATTTCAAATTTGAAATTTCAACCAAATTTCAAATTTCAAATTTTAAATTTCAAATTTGAAACAAATTTCAAATTTTAAATTTTAAAATTTTGAATTTGAAATTTTGAATTTCAAATTTTGAATTTCAAATTTGAAATTTCAACCAAATTTCATATTTCAAATTTCAAATTTTGAATTTCAAATTTTTGAATTTTAAATTTTGAATTTTAAATTTCAAATTTCAAATTTTAAATTTTGAATTTTAAATTTTTAAAATTTGAATTTCGAACAACTTTCAAAATTCAAATTTCAAATTTTAAATTTTAAATTTTAAATTTTAAATTGTAAACTTTTAGATTATAACTTAATCTACACATGTAGATATATATATCATATCTAAGAACCCGCTCTGATACCATTTGAAGTAAAATTCAGTGCAAGGGTAAAATGGTAATTTTAAAACTTTTTCAAAATCTTTATTTTAAGCAAAAATTATTAATTAATCTAACTAATTAATAAAAATTTATCCGATACTAGGATTTAAATATGATATATAGCATGCATGCATTTAAATTTGAAATTTGAATTTGAACAGTAAATACTTTACTGTAATGTGTTCAGAACACAATACCTTTGTGCGGGTAGTAGATCACCGCAATCTGATCACCGTCAAAAGAGTTTGATCATCATGATGTAGCCACACAGTGTGTTTGACCTCTGTGGATGATCCACACAAAGCTTCCGGTCTGATCGACTCCTCACGAGTGCTAGCTCGTTGTAGAGCCCTTTCGATGGCTGATGCTGATCGAACTCCTTCGATCGATATCTGCTGATTCTTTAGATGCTCTGGATCATCAGCAGACATGCTTGAGAGGATGTTGAAGATCTCTCTAAAATTTGGTGGGCTCACGACACTCGTAGCTTACCTTCTTACTTCCCAAACTCCAGGCTGAAACCCTACGTACAATTTTTCTTTCTTTTCTTTCTTTTTCTCTCAGAAGGATATAGACCTTCACCTTCCACACAAGGATTCCTCATGCCCAGATTTTCTCTCCAAAATTTTTCTTGCACATGCCCCACTCTTCTCCTCCTTTTAAAATAATGTCAAACGTCTTATCCACGTGAGAGGATAAAGATGAGTAATTGCACATTTGGATTCAAATCAAATTTTGAATTCAAATGGAAATCAATTTATTCCTATCTACTAAGGGCATGAGAAGAGGAGGGCGTGGCTTAATTTGTGTGTGAGTGATTTCATGAGAAATATTTTCTCGTGTAATAAATGGGGCATTAAAAGAGGATAAGGTCAAGGCGCTAAGATTGGTTGCTCATTCAAATTCAAATTTTATTTTGAATTTGAATGGCCAACCAATCATCCTTATCCACTCATTTGGTACATTAAAGTAGGGCATGAGGAGGGCTTTGCGTGAGGAAAAATTCATGAGAACTTCCTTCTCGTGAATTCAAATGGGTGCAGTGGAAGTGAGGTGGCGCAGGGAGAATGGTCAAGGTGGTTCATTATTTAAACCAACCTAATTGAACCAAATAAGTTAGACCCAATTAGACTAATTTAAACCCAACTAAATTAGGCTTAATTAGACTCAATAAAATCCTAATCAAATCAGGAATTGATTAAGCCCAACCCCTGATCAAATCAGGGACCAAACCATCTCGACGATTAGGTCAACTCTGTACCCAAAATGTGTGGGACTCGTGATCAGAGAATCCTGATTCTCGATCACAGAGTCCCAGACACATAGGGCTCATAGTCCATGAGTATTAGAACTCTTCATAAGCCTTCAGATCAGATAAGAACCTCTAATGTGTGTGACCCCGTAGGTTCGAACCTAAGCTGGTAGCACAAGAATCAATTCCTGTACTAATCGAAGTGACCATCTAGCAATGGTATCCGATGACTGGATAGATTGAATAGTTGCAATCGCAACACTCAGAACCTACGTGAATATGGTTACTGTATAATTCATACTTTTGACCTCTGTGTTTAGGATGATTCAGGGTTAAACTGTCAACCCTGATTAGATCATCCGAATCGTGCTCAACTCAAATAGTCCTGTGACTCCTCATAAGGACTATCCTGGCCAAAGTTTTGCTAAATTGAAACACGACTGTACACAGCTCCTAAACTGGAGTGGTCAATCCCATCTTGACACACGCACCGACAAGTCAAGTACTTGACTACACGCAGCAGCCTTCCATCACTGAATTAGAAATTTAGGTAGTCCAGTGCCTAAGTGCAGTGAGTTGCTTGCAAGTCACCGTGGCGGTGTCAGGTCAGAGGAACATTTATACCCATATTCCATCGGAGCAAATCTTGACAGCAGAAATAGCTCCAGAGTCAGTCAAGTTCAGTGCAGATGTACCCTTACATCTCATCTGTATGTGCCATACCAGTGTCTCCACACTCATTGGTTAAGAGGACAACCAACCTATATGGCACACAATGACCTATGCTTGATAAATATTATCGTCCTTGGTAACAACGTATCATTTGGTCGCAAACAAATTTAAGGACTAAACAATAAATCCTTCTTTGTCGAGTCTAAATAGTCCTAAGGACTTCACCACAACATAGGAGTTCATTAGAAGATGAAATATTTTTATGATGAAAAATATCAAAATAATTTTTATTAATTCATAATTCATGTACATATACAAAAATGAGCACAACCGTCAACAGGCTGATGATTGGCTTTGGGACACTATTCCCAACATAGGATGCGTGTCCCATGCATGCAGACTTGAGGCATGCCAGATGACTAGGCCATGCAGGTACACCAGTATAACATATAGGTAAATCCCACCCTGGAGGTTCTAAAGTATCGAGCGGTATTACAAATAGGGCTAGAAATAGGCTGGGCTGGCTAGGCCACACCTCTCTTTGAGCCGGGCCTAAATTTTTTTTCAGATTGTGGGCTGGGCCTAGGGCCTAGAAGCTTTTAAAATATGAGGCTCAAGCTCGATTCGAATCCAATTAAACCAGCCCTTATCATTTGTGAGGGGCAAATATTTTTCATCGAAAGCACATTGATCACCGAAGAACTCATTGAGCTGCTCTGACCGCCAAATATGAGCGGGCTAGAGCCGGTCTGATGGTGGTCCGATCTCGAACCCCTGCCATCAAAGATAGTGGGGATACTCTCATTGAAGAGCTCCTTGGAGTGGTTCCACCTCTCGAGAGCACCATCGGATGTGAGATTTCGTATGGCAGGGGGGCTCATTTAGATCTCGTCGATGATCAAGAATGTGCTTTTCATGCATAAATTCTCAATCATCGATAAAATTTAGATGATCACCACTATTGATATATATGGTAGGAGATCCTTCCTAGTGTCGAGTAGCCACACAGTGTGTCCAGCCTCTATAGGTGATCCACTCAAAGCACCGAATATATCATCCTTCCCGGGGGTGCTAGCTCATGATGAAGGAATTGGATGGCTGATGGAGACCCCTTTCTTCAGATCAAATGGACACCTCTAGATTAGAAGAGAGATATTTTCAAGGAGGAGATGGCGTGGAAGAAGAAAAACAAAATCCTTTTTATTTTTTTCTCTCACAAAATAAGAACTAGAAAATCCTAGAACCCTGCCCTAGATCTCACACCCCAAAGAGGATCTTCTTTCTCTTTTTCTCACACACGGACATCCACCCCTCTTTCTCAGATCTCTCATGCCCTCTCTAACAATTTTTCTTACCAAAATGGAAGTGGTTTGGCACACAAAAAGTCAGCCCTTCTTAAGGTAGCATCCCAAGTGGAGTTTGGATAATTTGGTTCAGCTTCAAACAGCCTTTGATCTTATGGCAAATTTAAATCAAATTTGAACTCTTTCTCAAACTAGATTTAATCCACAACTAAAGGACCTAGAATGGAGGTGATACAACTTAGATTGGTGCAAAAAACATCATACAAAAATTTGTTTGCATGTGAGAAAGAAGTCTGATTGGCAGTAATGAAGAGTCCTACAAAACTTGGACTATTGATTTAAGCTTGATTTCAAACCAATTCGAAGTTAAACTTAAACCAAACAAATCTTGATCCAAAGAGGATCAGAAGAAGTTATCATATACCTTCTAGGCACAAAAAATTCCATGTGAAAACCATTCTCATGCAAGGAGAAAGGCAGGGTGCAGTGAAAGGTAGTGTATGGGGTGTTCTTGTTCCATTCAAATTTAAGCTTGTATTCTTGTCTAATTAAGTTCTTGACCCAACTAAATTAGGTTAGACCCAATTAGATTATCTAATATAATTAGATGATAAGTTATTTTGATTAAATCTTAATTAAATTAAAAATTAATCGAGCTCGAGTCAGGAATCGAACACCCTTAGTGATTAGGTTATCTTATAATCTATTCGGGTCAAACCAAATTGAATCCTATTCAGTTAGATTTAATCCAAACTTCAATACTTAATCAAATTAAATTAATTAATAATCTAATTACTAATCAATCTTCTTTTCATTCATTAATAATTAGTAAATTAATTTATTATAATTTTTGCATAAGATTCATTGTCAATCGAATTGATGATTAAACCCTAGAATGATTCTCAATCATTGATCAGCCATATGATCAGTTGAAATTTTTTTTTAAGTATGACCCCATAGGTTCGAACCTAATCTGATAGCACAAAAATAATTTCTTGAACTAATCGATGTAACTATCTAGCAATCGGATCCGACATCCAGATAGGTCGAAAGATTGCAAAGCATCATTCATGAACCTAATAGCATATGGTTATCGTATAATTCATCTCTTTGACCCTAATGCTCAAGATGATCTGGAGTTTAACTATCAACCTCAGATATATCAACCACATTATGTTTTAACCTTTCAAATCTATCATATAGATTATTCTAGTCAAGATTTTACTAAATTGAAACACATTGATGCATTAACTACTACTTATTCGGAGGGATCAATTTTATCTTGACTCATACACTGACTTCACAAGTACTTGAGGTACTCAAAAATCTTCCATCACTAAATTAAAAATTCAGGTAGTCCAGCATCAAAGCATAGTGAAGTTGCTTGCAAGTCACCATGGTGATCTCAGATCGGATGGATACTTATACCCATATCCTTCACGAGCTACTCTTAATAGTAGATTGCCCAGTAGTTGGTCACGTTCAATGAGATGTACTCCTACATCTCATTTGTATGTCATACCAGTGTCTCCACACCACTTGGTTATGAGGATAACTAATGCATATGATACATAATGACCAACACTCGATAAATACTATCATCCTAGTAATAGCATATCATTTGGTTGTGAACTAAATTTAAGGAATAAATGATATATCCTTCTATATCGATTAGGATAATCCTAAGGACTTCATCATATTAATTGGAGTTCATTAAAAAGATGTACACTATTTTATGATGAAAAATTAAATAATAATTTTATTAATTTATTAATTCATATATATTTATATAGTTTAGCATAACCGTCAATAGGATTACGATTGGCTTTGGGACATAATTCCCAATAGACAGTGGGACGTCGGCTCTGGGAGGATGCTAGCAGCATCAGTGAAGAAGGGGCTCTAGGATGTGGGCTCAAGAACCATCGATCTGACATGGGATGTCATATCCGAGGCAGGGATGGCAGCACGGAGGCTAGTATTAGAAAATCGGATAGGTAGCATGTGAAGATTTTAAAACTTTATCAAAAATGTAGCAAAAAATAAAATGGGTTAAACTCTTTAACCCCATATGCAAAAGATCAAATCTAATCATACCCAAGCTCAGAAGAAAATACATATATACAATATAGAATTTAGAGATAAGTATGAGGTCGGATCTCATTACCTTGGCACGGGTAGATATTTACCACTTTTGATGATCACAGATTCGTAGATGCTCGAGCTGTACCCGTATCCGACCTCTATGGATATCCACTGAGATCAATCTTGAACTAATCTCCTCATTGTAGAATCTTCTTTCCAAGAAGAATCTTAGCTTTAAGATCTTAGACCAACATCTTGATCTGGACTGCACGATCAACTCCTTGATCTGCAGCCTTTTTTTTCTTCTCCTTAATCTTCACTCTTGAAGACAAAATAGCATCACCTCTTGGCATGTGGAGAATGGATGCCCAACTCTTGGGTGTGGAAGAGAAGAGAGGGAGGAGAGGAGGTGTGGAGAATGGAGATAGAGGAATTTGTTTTACAAAAAACTCTATTACACAGAAACTCTAGAGACATACCTTTTATATAGTCATTACCCTGACACATAATAGGAACTCAATTATCTTAAAAAGGTAGATCCTTATTGTTAGATGTATGTCCTAGATTCCAGATTGGCTGACACATTCCTGTACAAATCTAAGGGCAAATTTATAATTTTGACTATACATAAATAAAAGGGTTATTCTACTATCACATTGTGTACATTATATCTATGATACATCCTTTGAGTTAGTAGAAATGTTAATTCATATTTTCAAGAGTTGAAAATTTAAGATATGAATTTATATAACTAACTCATAAACAGCTCTTGACTATAGGATCATCATGAGGATGGTGATCGATCCGGAAGGTGGTGTACGATCGCTTTCTTAGGATAGATGTGTCTTGAGTCTACGATGTAGAGACACCAGAGCGAGAGTATAGGTATTCGTTGAGAATGAGAGTACTGAGCGTGACCACTTCGAGCAGTCATAAGAAAGTCTACCTTCATGTCAATGACTGGCTCGATGCTGCAGCTGTGTGTCTAGTTCTTTGACCTGAGGTATATCGACAGTTCACCTTGAGTGTGTTATAGTTTGACTATACCATAACTTGATCTCCCAGCCATTCAGAATCCTGAGGTGTATGTTGGCTGTAGCATATTCATTGCAGGAACCAAATCGCACCAAGATGGGATCTATCAACCTCGGTAGATGAGAGGAGTAGTCCTATGATGATCGAAAGATCGAGTCCTTAAGCCCATGGCCATGGCAGAGTGAAATAATGGAAAAGAGTTTTCCTTTGGGGTTTCACATCAGACTCGGATTGATCGATTAATCATATGACTGATGTTGGGTTTGATGAGTTCACCTTAAGCCTAATTCAGTCGAGACTCATGATAGAAGAACTCAATCACACCGCTAGCTACACCGAGAGGTTCATCTTCATTTCTGATGGGTTGCCATCATATACTATTAGGTGTCACTAATGGATTTTGAGAGCAATTAGAATGATCTTGATGATCGATCATTCTAATTGTCTAAATCAGAAGAGCTCTGGTCCATCGAAAGAAGTTTCGATGATGTCAACGATGAGATCACGATATATCTCATTACCATATAAAAATGAACCTAACTGGATCACACAAACAAGGATTAGGGTTTGGATGTCATCAATTAAGCTAGCCCAGTTCGATTGATTTGGATTAGATCTAATTAGGTTCAAGAAAATCATGCTAGCACACGATTGAGCCTAACTTTCTCCTCGTGTAATCTTTTCTATCTTGATTGAGCCAAATATGATTTGACTCATCCAAAAAATTTTGAGAAGATTTCTCTCATTTGACTAGAGCCAATCCAGCTCAAAAAGGACTTGTCTTAATTCATGAGATAAATTTAAGACAAACACCTGCTAATTTCTGTCACCTGCCATTTTTATTTTAGTACATCGATCAAATGTTGACCCATGGACCTTGGACTGAAGGCCACTTGGCAAGGGATTATTGGAGAGTTTTTATGGAGTGTCCACCTGCTAATTTTACCTCAAAGTGGGCACCATAATCAAATATGGCATGCACCCCAAGTGGATAAGGATCAGAGTCCCATGAGATGAGGACTCCGATGCCTTGATCAATTCAAACTATTGGACGCCAACTTCACTATGCTTATCTACTGTTGGCACCAACAGTAGGAGAGATTAAGGAGATTCTTATTTAATAGATCAGATGACATCACTCCACCAATCAAATTTTTACAGAATTAATTAGAATTTTTTGATTGGTCGAATGATGTGGCACTGCATGGCGTAGCAGGGTCTATTTAAACCCTGTCTGTGCCTAGGGTTAGGAGATGCTGTGCCATAGCCAGCAAAGCCTGAAACCCTCCACCTCTCTTACTCCCTCTGGTCCTCTCTCTTCTCTCTTCACACCCAAGAGTTGGGCATCCATCTGGTGTTAATCCAAGGCGTGGTGGCTCCTTGATCAGGAGGCTGCAGCAATCTGTCGAGAAACCGCTGCTCCAACTTCAGAAGGTCTTTTGAGAACTTTCAGATCAGATCTAGATCTGATTTTAGAGTAAAGATTTATGAGAAGAAGATGATCCAGATCGTACTGAGTGGATACTGGTAGGGGCCAGGCAACTGTGTGGCTACATCAGAACTCGGGCATTGCTGCATCATCTATAGGGTAATCAGATTACCCTAGAGGTATTTCTGTATTCCTCATGGTTTTAGATTTAATTTTAGATTTAATATAAGATAATAAAATTAGATCTAATAGATCTTAGATCTGAAATAATCATAGAATATTTTTTTTAAATATTTCACCCCAGATCTCATTAGATCTGGAAGATCCTACGGCGAAAAGCTAGTTTTTCCTTCACTGGTATCAGAGCCAGGTTGATGGCTCTATTTCAGATCTAATTTAGATCTAATTCTTATTTTTATTTATCTGATACTGATAGATTTCAGATGTCACATCAGATATGATAGGATCTGAAATCAAAAAATTTAAATTAAATCTAAGTAGATCTAATATGTATGAGATGCATAACTAGACTAGGAGTAGTTTATCTATGAATAGTCTTATATTTATATTTTAATATGATTAAATATAAATTAGATCTAATTTATTTTCTATTTTTTTGATATTATAAATATTATTTAGATCAAAAAATAAAAATAAAACTTAATTAATACATAAGATTGATCTGTTGCATGTCTAGATTAGTTGTAGAATTGTTCTAGTAACTATCTAGAATAAATTTCATGTTGAATAGTTCAATTTAAATCTTATTTTTAGATATGATATGTGATGTATCAGATCTGAAAATGCTAATTAGATCAGATTTTAATACATGAGATGTATGCAAAGCATGTATAAGTTAGATCTGAAATTATATATGTGATATGTAACTTAGATCTAACTAGTTTTGTAGTTAAATTAATATTTCTGATTAAGGTGTTCCTCATGGCCGTCCGGTCATAAGAACAAAGTAGGTTTAAGACCCTCTCCTCCCATTCAATGGGTGTTCTTATGGCGTGTAGGGGTGCTGCACGTTCATCCTTAATCAGAAATCAAATTTACTTTTCTGCAAAATCTAGATCCTGAAACCTAGATTTATTTTACATATTTTGTTTATGAACCCAAGACTTAATTAATGAATTAAGCTTATGAAATTAAATTAGGTCTAAAATTGAGAATTTCAGATCTAAGTCATTTTCATAAAATTGGGTTCGGCTTGGGTAGCTCAATTAGGTCTAGCGGTTGATCAAACGAATCAAAAGTTGGTTAGGTGGGATCATGAAAGCTAATAATTGACCAGCCTAATAGGATTAAGTCTAGGTCAAGGTCGAATCACATTCAGATGTGACTCGATCAAGTTAAGACCTAATTTGGCTCAGTGGTTAGAGCCTGGATTGTAGGCTAACCCAATTGGTTCTGGTTCGATAATTTGGTGTCTAAGGTAAGTTGGGCAGATGAGATGACTGATTTTTAATTGGGAGCTACTCGACTCGAATGCATTCTTGTCAAGTTAATGGCATATCCCTTCCACCGTCTCACTTACCTGGCCATATGTGTCGACCCAGTTCTGATTTGAGGTGGCTAACAATTCGAGCTAACCCATGCCACTAGGTTAGTCATAATTGTTATGACTATGTCAAGTCAAGTTTAATGAGACCTAAATCAAATCTTCTAAGAAAATATTAAGTCTAAGGTCTTCCACCATTGTGGATGTGCGGGCCCTTCCGGGGTTGATTGTTCTCGGCTGGTTACAGTGGCTCAGTTGCATCGGAAGATGCAACCATGTCCATTAGGCATTGGATGCTACGGATTAGAGGATGGGTTGTGCTCAATATTTGGATACGGTGAGGGACCAATCAGGAATCTAGTTCGTGCAAATGGTGGGTCTGACTTAACTAAGGATTGGAGCAATATTTGGCACGGTGAGCTTCATGAATTAGAGACCAAGTTTTGGGTGCACCATGATTAGAGAATCATTGGACAAGAGTTGTCCACTCATCGGTTGACCCATCACCAATAACTGTTAGGTGAGGTGGTGAGCCAGTCGGTGAGACCGCACCACCCACTAGAAATCACTAATCACAGAGATTTTCACATCTCTACCTAGGGAGTGTAGGGATCTGAGAAAATAGTGGGAGCCTAATTTGTTTAAAAAAAACCCTAAATAAATTGGTTAAGTCTGATTACAAAATCTAACTAGAAACTTTTGACTCTCTACAGAAACATGTCTGCGTCCAACCCCCTGACCAAAATACTAGACACCCACAGATTGACTGGACCAATTTCAAGGACTGGTTGAGGAACTACAGAATTATTCTGATTTGAAAACTGACTCATGTCTTGGACCAGGACCCACCTGCCATGCCAGCACGTCCGACTGCTGAACAGAGAGCGTCTCTGAAAAGTGGACGGATGACGATAACAAAGCCAGGTACTACATGTTGGGTGCCATGTCTGATGACTTGCAGCACCAGCATGAGAATATTATGACTACCGCCAAATGTTGGCTCACCTACAAGAGTTGTTTGGTGAACAAAGTCGTGCAGCCAAGTATCAAGTCTGCCAAAGACTTTTTAAGGCTAAAATGCGTGATGGGCAGTCAGTCCAAGATCATTGTTTGACAATGATCAAGGACCTTGAGGAGCTTGAGAAGCTCGATCATCTTAGACAGGATTTTCAGATTGATGTGATCCTTCAGTCCTTGTCTGATGCATATGGTCAGTTCATCATGAACTTCATATGCATAAGATGCAGTGTACCTTGGCTGAGTTAATGAACATGTTGGTTACGGCTGAGCTTTCTTTGAAGGTTCAAAAGGCTCAGTCCTTACTGTGGAGACTTCTTCCAAGAGAAAGTCTTTTGGAAAGAAGAAGAAGTCTGCGAAAAGGGAATCGAAGAAGAAGGCTGCTGAAAAGAAAAAATATTTTCACTGCAATTCAGACGGCCATTGGAAGCGAACTGTCCTCAGTACCTGGCCACCCTGAAGAACAAGAAGGATGGTCCTTCTGGAGGTATGCTCGTTATAGAATCTAATCTTACGTTTCCTCTGCATCCAGTTGGGTACTTGACTCTGGTTCTAGTGCTCATTTGTGCACTTCTATGCAGGGTCTTGAGGAGAGCAGGAGGCTGAGGGATGGGGATATGATCCTACGCATCGGAATGGAGCAAGAGTTGCTGCTGTGGCCGTGGAACCTACCCTCTGCGATTACCGTTAGGATTAGATTTAGTTCTTAGAGATTGTTATTATGTGCCTGCAGCAAGCAGAATTTGATTTCTGTTTCATGTTTAGCACAAGAAGGCTATGTGATTAGCTTTCATAAGAACCATTGTAACATATTTTATGAAAATAATAAAGTTGCAAATGTTTTCTTATTAATGGTCTCTATCAGCTACATATTGATGTATCTGTATTTAATATCGAGCAAAATGTGAATGCCATAGGAATTAAAAGGCCTAGAGATAGTCTAAATGATAGGTATCTGTGGCACCTAAGGCTAGGTCATATAGCGGAAGACAGGGTTAACAAATTGGAGAAATCGGCTATTGAGTCCGTTGACTTTCGAGTCATATCCAGTTTGTGAATCATGCCTTCAAGGCAAAATGACCAAGCTCCCTTTTACAGGACATGGGAAAGGGCCACAGACCTACTTGCCCTAGTACATAGATGTGTGCGGCCCATTTGATGTGCCGGCTAGAGGCAACTATGTCTACTTCATTACCTTCACCGATGATATGTCTAGGTACGGGTATGTGTTTCTAATGAAACACAAGTCTGAAGCCTTTGAAAAGTTCAAAGAATTCAGACATGAGGTAGAAAAACAAACAGAAAGCCCATTAAGGTTCTTCGATCAGATCGAGGAGGTGAATACCTTAGTCGGAGTTCCTAGACTATCTTAAGGACAATGGCATAGTCTCTCAATGGACTCCACCTGGAATGCCACAACTCAACGGGTTTCAGAATGGAGGAATCGGACCCTATTAGATATGGTCCGTTCCATGATGAGCTTCACGGACCTCCCTGAGTTTCTTTGGGGACATTGTCTCATGACAGCAATATATGTATTGAATAGGGTTTCCTCTAAAACGTTCCTACCACACCGTATGAGATATGGCATGGTAAGAAGCCAAGTCTGAGTCATCTCAGAATTTGGGTTGTCCGGCTCATGTCAAGAGACAGCAGGCGGACAAGTTAGAGTTCAGTCTTTTAGAGCTCGTTCATAGGATATCCTAAAGAGTCATTAGGATACTATTTCTATTTCGAAGATCACAATGTGATTGTGAATCGACATGCTATTTTTCTTGAAAAATAGTTTATTCAAGATGGTGGCATCGGAAGAATAATTAAGCTCAAGGAGAATGTCTCCCAAGAGCAACGAGCTAAAGAACCTGAGGAACCAATCAATTAGAACCAGTCCTAACACAACCTCTTCCACCTCGTAGATCGACTAGGATTTTTCATCCTCCTGAAAGGTACTTAGGTACTATACAAGAGGAAGTAGGAAATTTCCTCAGAAATGGGCTCATGGTGATGACCCCAAGACCTATGATGAGGCGATATCAGATATCGACTCGAGAAATGGTTAGAGGCAATGAGATCAGAAATTGACTCGATGCACTCAAACCAAGTCTGGACCTTGGTAGATCCACCTGAAGGTATTGTACCTATTAGGTGTAAATGGATCTTCAAGAGAAAGATAGGTGCAGATGGGAATGTGGAGACATTCAAGGCTAGGCTCGTAGCGAAAGGTTATAGTCAGCAGAAGGCATTGACTATCAGGATACCTTTTCGCCCGTAGCCATGCTAAAATCCATCCGCACATTGCTTGCTGTTGCAGCCTATTTCGATTATGAAATATGGCAGATGGATGTGAAAATCTTAAATGGATATCTTGAGGAAGATATCTATATGGAACACCGCTTGGTTTCACATCCAGTGATGATGATCACAAGATCTGCAAGCTGCAAAGGTCCATTTATGGACTTAAGCAAGCATCTCGAGCTGGAATACTCGTTTCAATGATGTGATCAAAATATTTGGTTTCATCAAGAATGAGGAGGAACCATGTGTGTTCAAGAAGGTCAGTGGGAGGCAGTTGTCTTCCTCGTACTGTACGTAGATGACATCCTCCTAATTGGAATGATATTTTCATGTTGACCTCAGTCAAAATATGGTTGTCTAAGGAGTTCTCTATGAAAGATCTAGGAGAGGCATCCTTTATACTGGGTATTAAGGTCTATAGAGATAGACCAAATAGGATGCTGGGACTTTCACAGAAGATGTACATAGAGGAGGTGCTAAAAAGGTTTAGCATGAAAAACTCCAAAAGAGGTTTAGTACCTTTTAGACATGGCATTCATCTCTCCAAGAAGATGTGCCCTAGCACACCTGAGGAGATTGAACGCATGAGCAAGATCCCTTATGCTTCGGCAATAGGAAGCCTCATGTATGCCATGCTATGTACACGACCTGATATAGCCCATGCTGTGAGTGTCACAAGCAGATATCAGTCGAATCCAGGCGAAGAGCACTGGACTTCTGTGAAATGTATCCTTAAGTACTTGAGAAGGACTAAGGATATGTTTCTAGTCTTTGAATGGAGAACTCCAGGTTCAGAATTTACAGACTCAGACTTTATGTCTGATATAGATGATCGAAAGTCGACATCTGGAGTCTGTTCATTTGCAATGGTGGTGCAGTTAGCTGGAAGAGTTCAAGCAGACGGTGATTGCTGATTCCACCATGGAGGCAGAGTATATTGCTGCATCGAAAGCTGTGAAGGAGGCATTCTGGTACAAGAAGTTTGCCGCAGAGCTTGGAGTGATGTCATCGGATGTCCCTCTTTACTGTGACAATAATGGGCCATAGCCCTAGCTAAGGAGCCAAGGTCTCACCAGAAGTCCAAGCATATCGAGGGCGATTCCATCTGATCCGTGATTACCTCGAAAAAGGTTATGTCGAGGTTAAGAGAGTCGACTCCACAGACAATGTGGCAGACCCACTGACAAAGCCATTAGGCCAGCAGAAGATCGAAGCCCACCTTGAGAAGATGGGACTTAGATATGTAGCCAATTGGCATTAGGTCAAGTGGGAGTTTGTTAGATGTGTGCCCTAGATGCCAGATTGGCTGACACATTCCTGTACAAATGTAAGGGCAAATTTATAATTTTGACTATAAATGAATAAAAGGTTATTCTACTATCACATTGTGTACATTATGTCTGTGATACATCCTTTGAGTTAGTAGGAATGTTAATTCATATTTTCAAGAGTTGAAAATTTAAGGCATGAATTTACATAACTAACTCATAAACAGCTCCTGACCATAGGATCATCATGAGGATGGTGATCGATCCGAAGGTTGGTGTACGATCGCTTTCTTAGGATAGATGTGTCTTGAGTCTATGGTGTGGAGACACCAGCGAGAGTACAGGTATTCATTGAGAATGAGAGTACTGAGCGTGACCACCTCGAGCAGTCATAAGGAAGTCTACCTTCTCGATGACTAGCTCGATGCTGCAGCTGTGTGTCTAGTTCTTTGACCTGAGGTACATCGACAGTTCACCTTGAGTGTGTTATAGTTTGACTACACCATAACTCGATCTCCTAGCCATTCGAAACCCTGAGGTGTATGTTGGCTGTAGCATATTCATTGTAGGAACCAGATTGCACCAAGATGGGATCTATCAACCTCGGTAGATGAGAGGAGTAGTCCTATGATGATCGAAAGATCGAGTCCTTAAGCCCATGGCCATGGCAGAGTGAAATAATGAAAAGAGTTTTTCATTGGGTTTCACATCAGACTCGGATCGATCGATTGATTCATATGACTGATGTTGGGTTTGACGAGTTCACCTTAACCCTAATTCAGTCGGGACTCATGATAGAAGAACTCAATCACACAGGTAGCTGCACCGAGAGGTTCATCTTCATTTCTGATGGGTTGCCACCATATACTGCTAGGTGTCACTGTGGATTTTGAGAGCAATTAGAATGATCTTGATGATCGATCATTCTAATTGTCTGAATCAGAAGAGTTCTGGTCCATCGAAAGGAGTTTCGATGATGTCGATGATGAGATCATGACATGTCTCATTACCATAGAAAATGAACCTAACTGGTCACACAAATAAGAGTTAGGGTCTGGATGTCATCAATTGAGCTAGCCCAGTTCGATTGATTTGGATTAGATCCAATTAGGTTCAAGAAATCGTGCTAGCACACGATTGAGCCTAACTTTCTCCTCGTGTAATCTTTTCTATCTCGACTGAGCCAAATGTGATTTGACTCACCCAGAGAACCTTGAGAAGGTTTTCTCAGTCTGACTGGAGCCAGTCCAGCTCAAAAGATTTGTCTTAATTCATGAGATGAATTTAAGACAACACCTGCTAATTCCTGTCACCTGCCATTTCATTTTAGGACATTGGTCAAACGTTGACCCATGGACCTTGGACTGAAGGCCACTTGGCAAGAGGTCATTGGAGAGTTTTTATGGAGTGTCCACCTGCTAAATTACCCTCAAAGTGGGCCATAATCAGATTGGCGTGCGCCCCAAGTGGATAAGGATAGAGTCCCATGAGATGAGGACTCTGATCCCTTGATCAACTTTGGGGCCAATCTCACTGTGCTTATCCAGTGTTGGCACCAACAGTAGGAGAGAGTGGGATTCTTATCTGATATGATCAGATGATATCACTCCACCAATCAAAATTTTTTCAGAATTAATTAAAATTTTTTGATTGGTCGAATGATGTGGCACTGCATGGCGCAGCAGGGTCTATTTAAACCCTGTCTGTGCCTAGGGTTTAGAGATCTGCTCAACCAGCAAAAGCCTGAAACCCTCCACTTCTCCATGCCCCTCTTCCTCTCTCTCCCCTCTTCATGCCAAGAGTTGGGCATCCATCTGGTGCTTGTCCAAGGCGTGGTGGCTCCTGATCAGAAGGCTGCAGATTTGTCGAGAAGCTGCTCCAGCTTCAGAAGATCTTTTGAAGATCTTCCAGATCAGATCCAGATCTGATTTTTGGAGCAAAGATTCATGAGGAGAAGATGATCCAGATCCTACTGAGTGGATACTGGTAGAGGCCAGGACTGTGTGGCTATTTTAGAACCTCGGGCATTGCTGCGATCATCTACAGGGTAATCTAGTTACCCTAGAGGTATTTCTCTATTCCTCATATTTTAGATTTAATTTTAGATTTAATATCAGATAAAGAATTAGATCTAATAGATCTTAGATCTGAAATATATAGGATAATTTTTTTTAAATATTCTGCCCCAGATCTCATTAGATCTGGAAGATCCTACGGTGAAAAATGTTAGTTTTTTCCTTCACTTATCTCATAAGAATCCTCTATATTTTTAATTTGATTTATTTCAATTAAAATCAGATATAATTGATATACAATCAGTCCCTTTAAGTAGGTACAAGAGGTGCCCTTGGAATATTTGTCAGGTAGTTGGGGCACCAACTCTTGGCGCCCCACATTAGGGTTTCTAGCCAAATAAGAGTGGGCGTCACTGTAGTCTCTCTCCTCCACACCAAACCATAAGAAGGGGGTGGGCCCCACTTGCCATATCTAGGGGTTGGTGCCCTTGGTCTTGACAAAAATGAGAAGATGGTGCCTCCCTCTTTCCTTCTATTCCATATGCACACTTAGAGATAATTATGAGATAAAAAAGAGATAATATTAGGATAATTATGCTAACTAATTAACTTAATCAATTCCTTTTGGGATCATAATTAAGGATCCAATTAAACCCAAATAAATTTACGTTAGGTTCAAGGCTATGGACTTGATCAAATTAAAGTCTCGAGAAGAACTAGGTTTAACCGTATGCTAGCATGATCCTCATAAACCTAATAGGATTTTCAATAAACCTAATCCAATTGGAACTTCTTAAGCCCAATTGGTAAGTTTGAGATTAAATCTCTTAATGTGTGACCCCATAGTTCCAGCTATCTGGAAGTGAGATATATTATGATCTCCATCACAATATTATAAAATTCTTTTCGATGGATTGGAATATTTCTAATTCTACCCTTCGAGGGTCATTGATCATCAAGATGATGCTCGATAAATCTCACAATCCACCAGTAACATTTAGTAGTATGTAGTGACAACTCAGTAGAATGAAAATATAAATCTCTAGATGCGGTTATCATATGATTCAGTCCTTCTATCATAAGTTCGGACTTGATAAAGGTCATGAAGAACTTGTCAGACCCCATTGTCAGTCATATATAAGATTGGCTCAACTCGAGTTTGTTTGTGAATCCAATGAAACTCTGTTCTAGTATTCACACTTACTTTGGCCAAAGACTTTTTGAACTTGGTCTCGTAAATTGCATAGGACTTCTCCTTTTCTGCCAAGATCGATAGATTTCATCTAGGAGCATCCTACTCCAAACAACAAACTTGAACCTACTAAAGCCAATATACACAGCAAGACTCGAATGGCTAAGGATCAAGGTAACGTGCAGTCAAATCCAGTAGCCTCACTATAAATAGCCAATGACACTGCAAGTCAAAGGACCACTCATATCACTGCAGCATTAAGAAGACCACTGATGAGTGAGTAGACATCCATATGGTTCTCATGTTGGTCATGCTTAGTGCAAGTTGTTTCTAACAACCATCTGCACCTTTACTCTAATATCTCTACATCACAGACTCGAGACTCATCTACCCACAAGGAGGTGAATCGTGTACCGATCTCAAATAGATTGATCACTATCCTCGGTGATGATCTTTTGATCGAGAGTATTTAGAATTAACCACTAATTAATGTATGTCTCAAATACTTAATACTTTAAGAATATAAAAAATCATCTTTGATAATTTCTAAGACAAATCATGGACACATAAATATGATTGAAATAAAAAAATCCTTTATTGATTATAAAAAGATTATAAGTACAAGATTAAGTCCTGAAATTACATAATTTGTTAGCCAACAATTGGCTTCTAGGGCACAACTCTAATAAACTCCCACTTGAC
>NC_025996.2:105668277-105731049 GCF_000442705.2 Elaeis guineensis
GTTCGGACCTATGAGGTCACACACATTAGAGTTCATGATCGATCGGATGGTTGATCAACGATTAAGAATCGTTCTAGGTTAAATGATCAATACGATTTACATTTAACCCAGTGCAAGTGTTGCAGGAGGATCTATTAGCAATTCGATTGCTGATTTGGCTTAATTTTGATTAAGCCAATGGGCTGAGATTAAGTCTAATTAAATATGATTTAATTAAATTTGTTTTGGGCTTGATTGGATCAAGTCCAATTGGTTTATTGGATAAGCCAAGTGCAAGGAAAAAACTAGTCCTAGTTCAACTAGGACTTGGGTCAATCTAATTTCTAATTTGATTAGAAAATTAAATTAGATTTAAACCTAATTTAATCTGATTAAATTAGGTTCTTAATTGGATTAAGATCTATTTTAATTAGGTTGATCTAATTTTGGTTTGATTTGGTTTGGGAAACCAAATTAAAACAAGTCATAAGACAGAATCCTAGTAAGATTAGGATTCCATCTTGCGCCACATAAGCCTTCTCCATGCCCTCTCTCTTATTCAACGCCAATCTCCACTTATTTTGTGTGACAAAAGCCCTCTCCCAGATCTCTCCCACGTTCACAAAAGGTCTCCTCTCTTCTTTCTTACATGGAAGGTGGTTTGGATCAAATCTAAAAGGAATAAGTTTGGATTTCGAATTCTATGAGATAGAGTTTTAGAAATCCAAAACTCTTTCAATTTTGCATCGAATTTATCCAAATTTTTTTTAGAATTTTTGTGACTTTTAGGGTATACATTGTGCACCCTTTTCTGTGATCCATGTACAAAAATATGAAGGAGGTGCTCAAGAGTTGGCGTCCCTTAACTTGCCATGTTTGGATAAGCCTTGACTAGGTGATTGACCTAGACAAGGACTCTATCATATCTCTCTATATAAGATGAGTTTCTTCATAAAATTTTAGGAAAAGTTAGATATTTGAGAGACCTTTGTGCCATCCAAAAATTAGAGAGAAATACCTTTGGTCGTGGAGATATAAAAGATGTAAGTTTGGGTGTCTAGAGAAAAAAACGTGAAGAAGAAGAGGGTCTTCTTCTAGGGTTTTTGTTTTCATATCTTTCCTCCCTCCATCTTCTGTTTCCTGAGAGCGTCTCAGATCTGAAACTCTTCCTTCTACTTTTCATCTTTGGAAGAGTTCAAATCAAGAAGAAGGAGGCCCCTGATCAACCATCAAAGAAGGATCAGCGCAGTACTAGCATACTGTGCTGATTTCCTGAAGCAGGACTTCTGATCGAGATTCGTGGGCTCGTGTGGACGACTCCTAGAGGTCGGATGCTTGTGCGGCTTGCAACATCATCTTCAAGCCAGATCAACAAGGTTAGAACATCTAACTTGCAAGGTAATAGATCTGATCTATTGTTTGATACATACATTAGATGCAGTATAGAAACATGTTGATATGATCAACATGTAGTTCATGCTATATTTATATATTTTAATTTTTGATTTAATGCTATGTAATAATCATGTAATAGGATCTTAGATCTAGAGATTTTCTGATTTTAAAAAATAAATTTTGATTTATTTTAGTCTTCCGCTGTATGATCTTGAAAAAGTTTCAAGATCTAACCCTGAAACCCTAGATAAGGTTCCTACATCTAACCCATTGACCCACAAGTTTATGCAATTGTCTTAGGTCTTAATTCACAATTCTAGACCTACTAGACAATACTTAATTCTTTTAATTAAGTATTTAGGCTGATAGGTTCAGGGTTGGTATTTCGAAAATAATTTTTAAATTTGAAAGATTTTATTTTCTGTTCACCAAATATGTTGATTCATTTCACAAATAGATCAGCACATTTCATAAATAGCAATCTTATTGCTAATTACATAACGAAAAATAACTTAATCAAAAAAAATCATGAATATTCTTTAGATCTAATCTAACACATTCATGATAAATTTCACAATTGAATCTTTACAATTAATTCTTTTCACTGCTTCATCTACATGGGATATAATTACAGCGGCACCCCTACCGCCATAGGAGAACCCATCGAATGGGAGGAGAGGGCCTTTAAACCCTACTTTTTTCCTATGACCGGATGGCCTTGGCAACCAACCCAATTCGATTATTTGCTACTTTGATCAAGTATATCTAAATATACCAATTTCAAAATTTAAATTTCAAATTTTAAATTTCAAATTTTAAATTTTGAATTTCAAATTTCAAACAAATTTCAAATTTCAAATTTTTGAATTTCAAATTTTGAATTTCAAATTTTGAATTTCAAATTTTGAATTTTAAATTTTGAATTTCAAATTTGAAATTTCAACCAAATTTCAAATTTCAAATTTCAAATTTCAAATTTAAAATTTCAAATTTTAAACAAATTTTAAATTTCAAATTTCAAAATTTTGAATTTCAAATTTTGAATTTCAAATTTTGAATTTCAAATTTGAAATTTCAACCAAATTTCAAATTTCAAATTTTAAATTTTGAAATTCAAATTTTTGAATTTTAAATTTTGAATTTCAAATTTGAAAATTCAAATTTCAAATTTTGAATTTCAAATTTTTGAATTTTGAATTTCGAACAAATTTCAAAATTTAAATTTGAAATTTTGAATTTCAAATTTTAAATTGTAAACTTTTAGATTATAACTTAATCTATGCATGCAAATATATATATCATATCTAAGAACCCGCTCTGATATCATTTGAAGCAAAATTCAGTGCAGGGGTAAAATGATAATTTTAAAACTTTTTCAAAATCATATTTTACAAAAAATTATTAATTAATCTAATTAATTAATAAAATTTATCCTACACTAGGATCTAAATATGATATATAGCATGCATGCATTTAAATTTGAAATTCAAATTTGAACAGTAAACACTTTACTGTAATGTGTTCAGAACACAATACCTTTGTGCGGGTAGTAGATCGCCGCAATCTGATCACCGTCGGGAGAGTCTGATCATCACATGCAGCCACACAGCATGTCTGGCCTCTGTGGATCATCCACATGAAGCTTCGATCTGATCGACTCCTCACGAGTGCTAGCTCGTTGTAGAGCCCTTTCGACGTCGATGCTGATCGAACTCCTTCGATCGATGTCTGTCGATTCTTTGGATGCTCTGGATCATCAGCAGACATGCTTGAGAGGATGTTGAAGATTTCCTAAAATTTGGTGGGCTCACGACACTCGTAGCTCACCTTCTCACTTCGAACTCCAGGCTGAAACCCTGAAGAACTCACTGAAACCCTGCGCACACTTTTTCTTTCTTTTCTTTTTTTTCTCTCGAAGGATAGACCTTCACCTTGCACACAAGGATTCCTCACCCAAATTTTCTCTCCAAAATTTTTCTTGCACACACCCCACTCTTCTCCTCCTTTTAAAACAATGTCAAACGTCTTATCCACGTGAGAGGATAAAGATGAGTAATTGCACATTTGAATTCAAATCAAATTTTGAATTCAAATGGAACCAATTTATCCCTATCCACTAAGGTGTGAGAAGAGGAGGGCATGGCTTAATTTGTGCATGAGTGATTTCATGAGAAACATTTTCTCGTGTAATAAATGGGGCGTTAAAAGAGGATAAGGTCAAGGTGCTAAGATTGGTTGCTCATTCAAATTCAAACTTTATTTTGAATTTGAATGGCCAACCAATCATCCTTATCCACTCATTTGGCATTAAAGTAGGGTGTGAGGAGGGCTTTGCATGAGAAAAATTCATGAGAACTTCTTCTCATGAATTCAAATGGGCGCAGTGGAAGTGAGGTGGCGCAGGGAGAATGGGTCAAGGTGGTTTCATTATTTAAACCAACCTAATTGAACCAAATAAGTTAGGCCCAATTAGACTAATTTAAATCCAACTTAATTAGGCTTAATTAGGCTCAATAAAATCTAATCAAATAAGAATTGATTAAGCCCAACCCCTGATCAAATCAGGGACCAAACCATCTCGACGATTAGGTCAACTCTTAACCTAATCGGGTCAAACCCAACTGAATCCAATTCAATTGGACTTGATCCAAAAATAATTACTCAATCAAATTGAGTTAATTAGTGATCAAATCACTAATTAAACCTCTCATAAATATTGAGTCCAAATCGATGGGTAATCGGGCATCAGAATTCATCGATATGTAACCCTGATCGAAGAGTCCCAAACCAGTGGGACTCTTGACCCCGGTACCCAAAATGTGTGGACTCATGATCAGAGAATCCTGATTCTCGATCACAGAGTCCAGACATGTAGGACTCATAGTCCACGAGATTAGACTCTTCATCAGCCATCAGATCAGATAGGAACCTCTAATGTGTGTGACCCCGCAGGTTCGAACCTAAGCCGGTAGCACAGGAACCAATTCCTGTACTAATCGAAGTGACCATCTAGCAATGGTACCCGATGATCGGATAGGTCGAATAGTCAATCGCAACACTCAGAACCTACGTGAATATGGTTACTGTATAATTCATCCTTTTGACCTCTGTGTTTAGGATGACTCAGGGTTAAACTGTCAACCCTGATTAGATCATCCGAATCGTGCTCAACTCAAACAGTCCTGTGACTCCTCACAAGGACTACCCTGGCCAAGGTTTTGCTAAATTGAAACACGACTGTACACAGCTCCTAAACTGGAGTGGTCAATCCCATCTTGACACACGCACCGACAAGTCAAGTACTTGACTACACCCAGCAGCCTTCCGTCACTGAATTAGAAATTCAGGTAGTCCAGTGCCTAAGTGCAGTGAGTTGCTTGCAAGTCACCATGGCGGTCTCAGGTCGGAGGGACATTTATACCCATATTCCATCGGAGCAAATCTTGACAGCAGAAATAGCTCCGGAGTCGGTCACGTTCAGTGCAGATGTACCCTTACATCTCACCTGTATGCCATACCAGTGTCTCCACACTCATTGGTTAAGAGGACAACCAACCTATATGGCACACAACGACCTATGCTTGATAAACGTTGTCATCCTTGGTAACAACGTATCATTTGGTCGGAACAGATTTAAGGACTAAACGACAAATCCTCCTTTGTCGAGTCTAAATAGTCCTAAGGACTTCACCACAACATAGGAGTTCATTAGAAGATGAAATATTTTGTGATGAAAAATATCAAAATAATTTTTATTAATTCATAATTCATGTACATATACAAAAATGAGCACAACCGTCAACAGGCTGACGATTGGCTTTGGGACACTATTCCCAACAATCTCCCACTTGGCCTAAAGCCAATCGGTGCAGTATCTAATACCCATCTTCGACTTGTAGTGTCGAACTCCTTCACCGCAATGGCTTTAGTGAATGGGTCGGCCAGGTTCTCCTTTCCGTCGATCTTCTGAAGGTCGACGTCACCTCGATCCATAATTTTCGGATGAGATGGTAGCGGCCAGAATATGCTTCGTCCGCTGGTGTGCCTTGGTTCCTTCGCCTGAGCAATGGCTCCAGAGCTGTCACAGTAGAGCAGAACTGGACCAACAAGGGAGGGTGCTACTCCGAGCTCGGTGATGAATTTTCTCAGCCACACCGCTTCTTTGCAGCATCTGATGCAGCGACATACTCCGCCTCGCAAACTGAATCAGCCACTGTGTGTTGCTTGGAACTCTTCCAGCAGATAGCCCCACCATTAAGGGTAAAAATAAATCCGACACACTTTTGCTGTCATCATGATCAGACTGGAAACTAGAGTCTGTAAACCCTATAAGTCTCAAGTCGATTCACCATAAACAAGCCACTGGTCCTTAGTATTTCTTAAATACTTCAGGATGGTTTTAACAACCTTCCAGTGATTCTCCCTGGATCAGATTGGTATCTACTCACTACCCCTAGTGAGTATGCCACATCTGGTCGTGTACATGTCATGGCGTACATGATAGATCCCACTCGAAGCATATGGAATCCTACCCATACGCTCTCTCTCTTGAGGTGTTGTCGGACAATCCCTCTTCGAGAGAGAAATTCCATGGCCTATCGGTAGATAGCCTTTCTTGAATTCTCCATGCTGAACCTCTTCAGCATAGTATCTATGTACGTAGACTGGGATAAACCAAGCAACCTTTTAGATCTATCCCTATAGATCCTCATCCCTAGGATGTAGGAAGCTTCTCCCAGATCCTTCATGGAGAACTGTGACGACAGCCAAATCTTTATTCCCTGTAATGCAGGGACATCATTCCGATTAAGAGAATGTCATCCACATACAATACAAGAAATACTACTACTGGACCATTAGCCCACTTATAAATGCAGGGCTCTTCTCCGTTCTTAACGAAGCCATACGTCTTGATCGTCCTATCAAAATGTATGTTCCAACTCCGGATGCCTGCTTAAGTCCATAAATGGACCTCTGTAGTCTGCACACCTTAGACTCATCTGTGGATGTGAATCCTTCAGGTTGTATCATATACACCTCTTCATCCAGCTCCCATTTAGGAAAGCTGTCTTCACATCCATCTGCCAGATTTCATAGTCCAGATGGGCAGCTATCGCAAGCATAATCCGAATGGATTTGAGCATTGCCACAGGAGAAAATGTCTCGTCATAGTCTATACCATAACGTTGACGATATCCCTTGGCAACCAGACGGGCTTTATAGGTTTCACCTTTCCGTCTGCCCCCTCTTCCTCTTGAAGACCCACTTACACCCTATGGGTTTTACTCCTTCGGGTGGGTCAACCAATGTCCACACATCGTTGACCTTCATGGACTCCATTTCGGATTTCATGGCCTCTAGCCATTTCTCAGAGTCGGGTCTCTGCATTGCATCCATGTAGGTGATCGGATCCTCATCATTTTCATCAAGTTCGATAGGATCGTCGTCGGACCAAGAAACCATAGTATCTGTCCGGTTGACGTGGTACTCTACCAGATCGCCTTAAGGGTGCTTGAACAATGGGCTCGGATCTGATCTAATCAAATCCGGTTCAGGTTCAGCAACTTGTGTCGATTTTTCATGTCGAACTTCGTCAAGTTCGACCTTAGAGGCAACAGTCCCTTCACCAAGGAACTCTTTTCCAAAAAGATTGCCTTAAGGCTGACAAACACTTTTTGCTCATCAGCTAGGTAGAAATAATACCCTTTGGTCTCTTTTGGGTACCCTATAAAATTACACTTGTCAGACCTAGGTCCAAGCTTGTCCGTAATTAAACGTTTAACATAAGCCGGACACCCCAAACCCTAAGGTGCGAGAGTACTGGCTTACGTCCTATCCATATCTCATATGGCATTTTGGTTACAGACTTACTCGAAACCTATTTAGAAGGTAACAAGCCGATTCGAGTGCATATCCCCAAAGGGAGATCGGCAGACCAGCAAACCCCATCATGGATCGAACCATGTCCAACAAGGTCCGATTCCTCCTTTCAGACACACCATTATGCTGTGGTGTTCCAGGAGGGTCCACTGAGAGAGAATCCATTCTCCCAAGATATGTCAGAAAATCATTGGAAAGGTATTCACCTCCTCGATCAGATCGAAGAGTTTTAATACACTTTCAGTTTATTTTTCTACCTCATTTGAATAGTTTGAACATTTCAAATGACTCCGACTTATGCTTCATTAAATAGACATACCCATACCTCGATAGGTCGTCTGTGAAGGTTATGAAGTAGAAATATCCACCTCTTGCACTTGAGCTCATGGGTCCACATACATCAGAATGTACCAGACCCAAGAGTTCACTGGCTCGCTCACCTTTTTCAGTAAAAGGTGACTTGGTCATTTTACCAAGAAGACAGGACTCACAGGTTGGAAGTGATTCACAATCACCTACTTCAAGAATTCCTTCTTGAGCCAACCTGTTTATCCTGTTCTTATTGATATGACCTAGCCTACAGTGCCAAAGGTAGACTTCTGACACATTATCTATTCTAGGATTTACCGGAGGTTTGAACCACATTAACAGGTTGTGATAGAAAGTAAATTTATTATTAAGTTGTCCAACAAACATTGTAACACCATTCAAAATGATATTGCAAATTTTCTTTTATTAAAAATTGATAACCGTTCATGGCCAAAAGGCCTACAGAAATAATATTTAATAAAAAGCTTGGACAATAGTGACATTCACTCAGAATTACATTTCGAGAATTGATTACAAGGTTCATGATTCCTAATGCTAGAACTGAACTTTGCTTCCATCTCCAACGTTCAGGAACCTCTCGCCTTCATCAAATCTCCTACTGACCTGCAGACCCTGCATCGAATTGCAAATATGATAAGGGCTTCCGGTATCCAATACCCAGGCAGTAGTATCACAAATGAAAAAGTTGCAAGGTGTTATCATATAAGTACCTTGCTTCTTCTTGGCCTGTTCGGTCCAGTGAGGCAATGTATAGAGGACAGTTCCTCTTCCAGTGCCCCTGCTTCTTGCAAAAGAAGCACTCCACCTGGCTCTGGTCAGGCTTGCACTTCTTGGTCTGACCCTGTGCAGACGTCCAGCATGCAGCTGCACCTTCTTATTCTTCTTCTTCTTGTTCTTCTTCCTTTCTTAAAGGGTTGACGACCAGAAGAAGACCCTCCCACAACATTCACCAACTCCTTATGGAGCTGGTGATCCTTCTCAAAGTTCTGCAGCAACTCCAACAAGCCGTGGTAGTTCACTACAGGCTTTGTCATTCAACAATGAGTAAGGGAAGGAAGGACTTGGGCAGAGAATTAAGGATCACATCCTTACCGAGCTGCTCGTGCAAGAGAAAATCAGTTTACTTAGGCGCTCAATCATTTCGATCATGTACAGTACATGATCAGTGACTGAGGCTCCATTCCTCATCCAAGCATTGAAAATGGTACAACTAGTTTTGTGCCTTTCAACATCGTCAGACGTGCCAAAAGAATCATTCAACATTTGAAACATCTCCTGTGGCTGGGCATTCTCAAACCTATGACTGAACTCATCATTCATTGGCGTCAGCATTATGCATCGAATGGTGGTGCGGTCATTGAGCCACTTCTGGTAAGTGTCTCGGACCGTCCCTCTAGCGTTCAGGGTTGGCTCCTTAGGTGCCGGATCCGTTACTACATAAGGATCCACTCATGCTCAAGAATGATTTTTAATTTTCGATACCAGCTATCAAATTAGGTCCCATGAGCTTGTCATTATCTAATAATGACCGGAGCAAAAGGGTAGTGGCCATAGCTGCATAAAAGAAAACCAGACCTTAATTAGTACACAAATTATTAATACTACTTGGACTTTAGTCTAAAGTTTCTCCCAATATTTTTACGAAACTGGTGCCTCAACCTCCAATTCGAAGAATTACTTTATTCCTTAGTGGTACTAGAATCCACACAGACTACACACGAGCCCACTTTGGTTGGTCAACCCATGTGCATCTATGGGTAGGTTCATAACCAGTTGTTTCTCTAAACAACTTCTAATAATTGATTTTGCCCCAGAACCTAATCAGTCGGCTTTGGCCTCCACTAAAAAGATCTGGTTAGTTCAACCATTAACATGATTTGATTTGGTGAATCGGACCAATAAATGATCAGGCCCGACTTTGGCGGCCACCATGACCACCATCAGAAAGACTCAAACTAAATTATCATATTATGAATGATAATTCCATTAGTCAATAAGCACCAGGCTTTGGGCCTCCAATGATTATTAAACTAATAGACTCATTATCACTCACTTAATGGGAGGCTATGATTTAGTTATCAATATAACTTAATCATTTTAGGACCTATATTTTTTGAGGATTTTATTAAAGAATCGAAGAGAAGAAAATATCCAGCCAATTTCAATCCTCCCACTAATTTCATCAAGTCAGATTAAAAAAGAATTTAATTAAAGCCGGCATTAGGAACACCTAAATCAGTCACACTGATTAACCTAATGACATGGGTGAGCCCTAATCACCAAGTGATCTAATGAAAACCTAATTCACCAGGTTGGCCAGGTAAGTGAGATCAGTGGTGGGGATAAGCCATTAACTCATCAGAGATCGAATCACTGCGAGTAGCTCTCACTTAAAAACCACTGGTCAAACTGCCAAACTTACCTTAGGCACCAACCAGTTCATTAGTTTTAATTTGATCAACTTAGTAAATAGAGTTCCACCGCATAGCCATGAATTAAGTCCTTCTTGGTCTAGTTAAAGACATGGACCCATTCAACTACAACTATTGGAGTTGAGTCTAGAGTATCCTTGACCTAATCTAATTCAACTTTTGATTAGATTTAACCAATTACTCTAATTTAGTCTATTTCTTTAAGCTAACCTTAGGTCTAACCCAATTATGGACCTAATCCATCTAACCCATTGACCCACAAGTTTATGCAATTGTCTTAGGTCTTAATTCACAATTCTAGACCTACTGGACAACACTTAATTCTTTTAATTAATTATTTGGACTGATAGGTCAGGGTTTGGCATTTTGAAAATAATTTTCAAATTTGAAAGGTTTTATTTTCTGTTCATCAAATATGTTGACTCATTTCACAAATAATCAGTACATTTCATAAATAGCAATCCTATTGCTAATTACATAACAGAAAATAACTTAATCAAAAAAAATCATGAATATTTTTTTAGATCTAATCTAACACATTCATGATAAATTTCATAATTGAACTTTTACAATTAATTTCTTTCGCTGCTTCATCTGCATGGGATATAATTGCAGCGGTACTCCTACCGCCATAGAGACCCCATTGAATTGGAGGAGAGGGCCTTTAAACCCTACTTTTCTCCTATGACCGGATGGCCATGGTAACCAACCCAATTCGATTACTTGTTACTTTGATCAAGTATATCTAAATATACCAATTTCAAAATTTGAATTTAAAATTTAAAATTTTGAATTTCAAATTTCAAACAAATTTCAAATTTCAAATTTCAAAATTTTGAATTTCAAATTTTGAATTTCAAATTTTGAATTTTGAATTTTGAATTTCAAATTGAAATTTCAACCAAATTTCAAATTTCAAATTTTAAATTTCAAAATTTGAAACAAATTTCAAATTTAATTTAAATTTTGAATTTGAAATTTGAATTTCAAATTTTGAATTTCAAATTTGAAATTTCAACCAAATTTCAATTTCAAATTTCAAATTTTGAATTTCAAATTTTGAATTTTAAATTTTGAATTTTAAATTTCAAATTTCAAATTTTAAATTTTGAATTTTAAATTTTTAAAATTTGAATTTCGAACAACTTTCAAAATTCAAATTTCAAATTTTAAATTTTAAATTTTAAATTTAAATTGTAAACTTTTAGATTATAACTTAATCTACACATGTAGATATATATATCATATCTAAGAACCCGCTCTGATACCATTTGAAGTAAAATTCAGTGCAAGGGTAAAATGGTAATTTTAAAACTTTTTCAAAATCTTTATTTTACAGCAAAAATTATTAATTAATCTAACTAATTAATAAAAATTTATCCGATACTAGGATTTAAATATGATATATAGCATGCATGCATTTAAATTTGAAATTTGAATTTGAACAGTAAATACTTTACTGTAATGTGTTCAGAACACAATACCTTTGTGCGGGTAGTAGATCACCGCAATCTGATCACCGTCAAAAGAGTCTGATCATCATGATGTAGCCACACAGTGTGTTTGACCTCTGTGGATGATCCACACAAAGCTTCCGGTCTGATCGACTCCTCACGAGTGCTAGCTCGTTGTAGAGCCCTTTCGATGGCTGATGCTGATCGAACTCCTTCGATCGATATCTGCTGATTCTTTAGATGCTCTGGATCATCAGCAGACATGCTTGAGAGGATGTTGAAGATCTCTCTAAAATTTGGTGGGCTCACGACACTCGTAGCTTACCTTCTTACTTCCCAAACTCCAGGCTGAAACCCTACGTACAATTTTTCTTTCTTTTCTTTCTTTTTCTCTCAGAAGGATATAGACCTTCACCTTCCACACAAGGATTCCTCATGCCCAGATTTTCTCTCCAAAATTTTTCTTGCACATGCCCCACTCTTCTCCTCCTTTTAAAATAATGTCAAACGTCTTATCCACGTGAGAGGATAAAGATGAGTAATTGCACATTTGGATTCAAATCAAATTTTGAATTCAAATGGAAATCAATTTATTCCTATCTACTAAGGGCATGAGAAGAGGAGGGCGTGGCTTAATTTGTGTGTGAGTGATTTCATGAGAAATATTTTCTCGTGTAATAAATGGGGCATTAAAAGAGGATAAGGTCAAGGCGCTAAGATTGGTTGCTCATTCAAATTCAAATTTTATTTTGAATTTGAATGGCCAACCAATCATCCTTATCCACTCATTTGGTACATTAAAGTAGGGCATGAGGAGGGCTTTGCGTGAGGAAAAATTCATGAGAACTTCCTTCTCGTGAATTCAAATGGGTGCAGTGGAAGTGAGGTGGCGCAGGGAGAATGGTCAAGGTGGTTCATTATTTAAACCAACCTAATTGAACCAAATAAGTTAGACCCAATTAGACTAATTTAAACCCAACTAAATTAGGCTTAATTAGACTCAATAAAATCCTAATCAAATCAGGAATTGATTAAGCCCAACCCCTGATCAAATCAGGGACCAAACCATCTCGACGATTAGGTCAACTCTGTACCCAAAATGTGTGGGACTCGTGATCAGAGAATCCTGATTCTCGATCACAGAGTCCCAGACACATAGGGCTCATAGTCCATGAGTATTAGAACTCTTCATAAGCCTTCAGATCAGATAAGAACCTCTAATGTGTGTGACCCCGTAGGTTCGAACCTAAGCTGGTAGCACAAGAATCAATTCCTGTACTAATCGAAGTGACCATCTAGCAATGGTATCCGATGACTGGATAGATTGAATAGTTGCAATCGCAACACTCAGAACCTACGTGAATATGGTTACTGTATAATTCATACTTTTGACCTCTGTGTTTAGGATGATTCAGGGTTAAACTGTCAACCCTGATTAGATCATCCGAATCGTGCTCAACTCAAATAGTCCTGTGACTCCTCATAAGGACTATCCTGGCCAAAGTTTTGCTAAATTGAAACACGACTGTACACAGCTCCTAAACTGGAGTGGTCAATCCCATCTTGACACACGCACCGACAAGTCAAGTACTTGACTACACCAGCAGCCTTCCATCACTGAATTAGAAATTTAGGTAGTCCAGTGCCTAAGTGCAGTGAGTTGCTTGCAAGTCACCGTGGCGGTGTCAGGTCAGAGGAACATTTATACCCATATTCCATCGGAGCAAATCTTGACAGCAGAAATAGCTCCAGAGTCAGTCAAGTTCAGTGCAGATGTACCCTTACATCTCATCTGTATGTGCCATACCAGTGTCTCCACACTCATTGGTTAAGAGGACAACCAACCTATATGGCACACAATGACCTATGCTTGATAAATATTATCGTCCTTGGTAACAACGTATCATTTGGTCGCAAACAAATTTAAGGACTAAACAATAAATCCTTCTTTGTCGAGTCTAAATAGTCCTAAGGACTTCACCACAACATAGGAGTTCATTAGAAGATGAAATATTTTTATGATGAAAAATATCAAAATAATTTTTATTAATTCATAATTCATGTACATATACAAAAATGAGCACAACCGTCAACAGGCTGATGATTGGCTTTGGGACACTATTCCCAACATAGGATGCGTGTCCCATGCATGCAGACTTGGGGCATGCCAGATGACTAGGCCATGCAGGTACACCAGTATAACATATAGGTAAATCCCACCCTGGAGGTTCTAAAGTATCGAGCGGTATTACAAATAGGGCTAGAAATAGGCTGGGCTGGCTAGGCCACACCTCTCTTTGAGCCGGGCCTAAATTTTTTTTTCAGATTGTGGGCTGGGCCTAGGGCCTAGAAGCTTTTAAAATATGAGGCTCAAGCTCGATTCGAATCCAATTAAACCAGCCCTTATCATTTGTGAGGGGCAAATATTTTTCATCGAAAGCACATTGATCACCGAAGAACTCATTGAGCTGCTCTGACCGCCAAATATGAGCGGGCTAGAGCCGGTCTGATGGTGGTCCGATCTCGAACCCCTGCCATCAAAGATAGTGGGGATACTCTCATTGAAGAGCTCCTTGGAGTGGTTCCACCTCTCGAGAGCACCATCGGATGTGAGATTTCGTATGGCAGGGGGGCTCATTTAGATCTCGTCGATGATCAAGAATGTGCTTTTCATGCATAAATTCTCAATCATCGATAAAATTTAGATGATCACCACTATTGATATATATGGTAGGAGATCCTTCCTAGTGTCGAGTAGCCACACAGTGTGTCCAGCCTCTATAGGTGATCCACTCAAAGCACCGAATATATCATCCTTCCCGGGGGTGCTAGCTCATGATGAAGGAATTGGATGGCTGATGGAGACCCCTTTCTTCAGATCAAATGGACACCTCTAGATTAGAAGAGAGATATTTTCAAGGAGGAGATGGCGTGGAAGAAGAAAAACAAAATCCTTTTTATTTTTTTCTCTCACAAAATAAGAACTAGAAAATCCTAGAACCCTGCCCTAGATCTCACACCCCAAAGAGGATCTTCTTTCTCTTTTTCTCACACACGGACATCCACCCCTCTTTCTCAGATCTCTCATGCCCTCTCTAACAATTTTCTTACCAAAATGGAAGTGGTTTGGCACACAAAAAGTCAGCCCTTCTTAAGGTAGCATCCCAAGTGGAGTTTGGATAATTTGGTTCAGCTTCAAACAGCCTTTGATCTTATGGCAAATTTAAATCAAATTTGAACTCTTTCTCAAACTAGATTTAATCCACAACTAAAGGACCTAGAATGGAGGTGATACAACTTAGATTGGTGCAAAAAACATCATACAAAAATTTGTTTGCATGTGAGAAAGAAGTCTGATTGGCAGTAATGAAGAGTCCTACAAAACTTGGACTATTGATTTAAGCTTGATTTCAAACCAATTCGAAGTTAAACTTAAACCAAACAAATCTTGATCCAAAGAGGATCAGAAGAAGTTATCATATACCTTCTAGGCACAAAAAATTCCATGTGAAAACCATTCTCATGCAAGGAGAAAGGCAGGGTGCAGTGAAAGGTAGTGTATGGGGTGTTCTTGTTCCATTCAAATTTAAGCTTGTATTCTTGTCTAATTAAGTTCTTGACCCAACTAAATTAGGTTAGACCCAATTAGATTATCTAATATAATTAGATGATAAGTTATTTTGATTAAATCTTAATTAAATTAAAAATTAATCGAGCTCGAGTCAGGAATCGAACACCCTTAGTGATTAGGTTATCTTATAATCTATTCGGGTCAAACCAAATTGAATCCTATTCAGTTAGATTTAATCCAAACTTCAATACTTAATCAAATTAAATTAATTAATAATCTAATTACTAATCAATCTTCTTTTCATTCATTAATAATTAGTAAATTAATTTATTATAATTTTTGCATAAGATTCATTGTCAATCGAATTGATGATTAAACCCTAGAATGATTCTCAATCATTGATCAGCCATATGATCAGTTGAAATTTTTTTTTAAGTATGACCCCATAGGTTCGAACCTAATCTGATAGCACAAAAATAATTTCTTGAACTAATCGATGTAACTATCTAGCAATCGGATCCGACATCCAGATAGGTCGAAAGATTGCAAAGCATCATTCATGAACCTAATAGCATATGGTTATCGTATAATTCATCTCTTTGACCCTAATGCTCAAGATGATCTGGAGTTTAACTATCAACCTCAGATATATCAACCACATTATGTTTTAACCTTTCAAATCTATCATATAGATTATTCTAGTCAAGATTTTACTAAATTGAAACACATTGATGCATTAACTACTACTTATTCGGAGGGATCAATTTTATCTTGACTCATACACTGACTTCACAAGTACTTGATGGTACTCAAAAATCTTCCATCACTAAATTAAAAATTCAGGTAGTCCAGCATCAAAGCATAGTGAAGTTGCTTGCAAGTCACCATGGTGATCTCAGATCGGATGGATACTTATACCCATATCCTTCACGAGCTACTCTTAATAGTAGATTGCCCAGTAGTTGGTCACGTTCAATGAGATGTACTCCTACATCTCATTTGTATGTCATACCAGTGTCTCCACACCACTTGGTTATGAGGATAACTAATGCATATGATACACAATGACCAACACTCGATAAATACTATCATCCTAGTAATAGCATATCATTTGGTTGTGAACTAAATTTAAGGAATAAATGATATATCCTTCTATATCGATTAGGATAATCCTAAGGACTTCATCATATTAATTGGAGTTCATTAAAAAGATGTACACTATTTTATGATGAAAAAATTAAATAATAATTTTATTAATTTATTAATTCATATATATTTATATAGTTTAGCATAACCGTCAATAGGATTACGATTGGCTTTGGGACATAATTCCCAATAGACAGTGGGACGTCGGCTCTGGGAGGATGCTAGCAGCATCAGTGAAGAAGGGGCTTAGGATGTGGGCTCAAGAACCATCGATCTGACATGGGGATGTCATATCCGAGGCAGGGATGGCAGCACGGAGGCTAGTATTAGAAAATCGGATAGGTAGCATGTGAAGATTTTAAAACTTTATCAAAAATGTAGCAAAAAATAAAATGGGTTAAACTCTTTAACCCCATATGCAAAAGATCAAATCTAATCATACCCAAGCTCAGAAGAAAATACATATATACAATATAGAATTTAGAGATAAGTATGAGGTCGGATCTCATTACCTTGGCACGGGTAGATATTTACCACTTTTGATGATCACAGATTCGTAGATGCTCGAGCTGTACCCGTATCCGACCTCTATGGATATCCACTGAGATCAATCTTGAACTAATCTCCTCATTGTAGAATCTTCTTTCCAAGAAGAATCTTAGCTTTAAGATCTTAGACCAACATCTTGATCTGGACTGCACGATCAACTCCTTGATCTGCAGCCTTTTTTTTCTTCTCCTTAATCTTCACTCTTGAAGACAAAATAGCATCACCTCTTGGCATGTGGAGAATGGATGCCCAACTCTTGGGTGTGGAAGAGAAGAGAGGGAGGAGAGGAGGTGTGGAGAATGGAGATAGAGGAATTTGTTTTACAAAAAACTCTATTACACAGAAACTCTAGAGACATACCTTTTATATAGTCATTACCCTGACACATAATAGGAACTCAATTATCTTAAAAAGGTAGATCCTTATTGTTAGATGTATGTCCTAGATTCCAGATTGGCTGACACATTCCTGTACAAATCTAAGGGCAAATTTATAATTTTGACTATACATAAATAAAAGGGTTATTCTACTATCACATTGTGTACATTATATCTATGATACATCCTTTGAGTTAGTAGAAATGTTAATTCATATTTTCAAGAGTTGAAAATTTAAGATATGAATTTATATAACTAACTCATAAACAGCTCTTGACTATAGGATCATCATGAGGATGGTGATCGATCCGGAAGGTTGGTGTACGATCGCTTTCTTAGGATAGATGTGTCTTGAGTCTATGATGTAGAGACACCAGAGCGAGAGTATAGGTATTCGTTGAGAATGAGAGTACTGAGCGTGACCACTTCGAGCAGTCATAAGAAAGTCTACCTTCATGTCAATGACTGGCTCGATGCTGCAGCTGTGTGTCTAGTTCTTTGACCTGAGGTATATCGACAGTTCACCTTGAGTGTGTTATAGTTTGACTATACCATAACTTGATCTCCCAGCCATTCAGAATCCTGAGGTGTATGTTGGCTGTAGCATATTCATTGCAGGAACCAAATCGCACCAAGATGGGATCTATCAACCTCGGTAGATGAGAGGAGTAGTCCTATGATGATCGAAAGATCGAGTCCTTAAGCCCATGGCCATGGCAGAGTGAAATAATGGAAAAGAGTTTTCCTTTGGGGTTTCACATCAGACTCGGATTGATCGATTAATCATATGACTGATGTTGGGTTTGATGAGTTCACCTTAAGCCTAATTCAGTCGAGACTCATGATAGAAGAACTCAATCACACCGGTAGCTACACCGAGAGGTTCATCTTCATTTCTGATGGGTTGCCATCATATACTATTAGGTGTCACTAATGGATTTTGAGAGCAATTAGAATGATCTTGATGATCGATCATTCTAATTGTCTAAATCAGAAGAGCTCTGGTCCATCGAAAGGAGTTTCGATGATGTCAACGATGAGATCACGATATATCTCATTACCATATAAAAATGAACCTAACTGGATCACACAAACAAGGATTAGGGTTTGGATGTCATCAATTAAGCTAGCCCAGTTCGATTGATTTGGATTAGATCTAATTAGGTTCAAGAAAATCATGCTAGCACACGATTGAGCCTAACTTTCTCCTCGTGTAATCTTTTCTATCTTGATTGAGCCAAATATGATTTGACTCATCCAAAAAATTTTGAGAAGATTTCTCTCAATTTGACTAGAGCCAATCCAGCTCAAAAAGGACTTGTCTTAATTCATGAGATAAATTTAAGACAAACACCTGCTAATTTCTGTCACCTGCCATTTTTATTTTAGTACATCGGTCAAATGTTGACCCATGGACCTTGGACTGAAGGCCACTTGGCAAGGGATTATTGGAGAGTTTTTATGGAGTGTCCACCTGCTAATTTTACCCTCAAAGTGGGCACCATAATCAAATATGGCATGCACCCCAAGTGGATAAGGATCAGAGTCCCATGAGATGAGGACTCCGATGCCTTGATCAATTCAAACTATTGGACGCCAACTTCACTATGCTTATCTACTGTTGGCACCAACAGTAGGAGAGATTAAGGAGATTCTTATTTAATATGATCAGATGACATCACTCCACCAATCAAAATTTTTACAGAATTAATTAGAATTTTTTGATTGGTCGAATGATGTGGCACTGCATGGCGTAGCAGGGTCTATTTAAACCCTGTCTGTGCCTAGGGTTAGGAGATGCTGTGCCATAGCCAGCAAAAGCCTGAAACCCCTCCACCTCTCTTACTCCCTCTGGTCCTCTCTCTTCTCTCTTCACACCCAAGAAGTTGGGCATCCATCTGGTGTTAATCCAAGGCGTGGTGGCTCCTTGATCAGGAGGCTGCAGCAATCTATCGAGAAACCGCTGCTCCAACTTCAGAAGGTCTTTTGAAGAACTTTCAGATCAGATCTAGATCTGATTTTTAGAGTAAAGATTTATGAGAAGAAGATGATCCAGATCGTACTTGAGTGGATACTGGTAGGGGCCAGGCAACTGTGTGGCTACATCAGAACCTCGGGCATTGCTGCGATCATCTATAGGGTAATCAGATTACCCTAGAGGTATTTCTGTATTCCTCATGGTTTTAGATTTAATTTTAGATTTAATATAAGATAATAAAAATTAGATCTAATAGATCTTAGATCTGAAATAATCATAGAATATTTTTTTTAAATATTTCACCCCAGATCTCATTAGATCTGGAAGATCCTACGGCGAAAAAGCTAGTTTTTCCTTCAACTGGTATCAGAGCCAGGTTGATGGCTCTATTTCAGATCTAATTTAGATCTAATTCTTATTTTTATTTATCTGATACTGATAGATTTCAGATGTCACATCAGATATGATAGGATCTGAAATCAAAAAATTTAAAATTAAATCTAAGTAGATCTAACATGTATGAGATGCATAACTAGACTAGGAGTAGTTTAATCTATGAATAGTCTTATAATTTTATATTTTAATATGATTAAAATATAAATTAGATCTAATTTATTTTCTATTTTTTTGATATTATAAATATTATATTTAGATCAAAAAATAAAAAATAAAACTTAATTAATACATAAGATTGATCTGTTGCATGTCTAGATTAGTTGTAGAATTGTTCTAGTAACTATCTAGAATAAATTTCATGTTGAATAGTTCAATTTAAATCTTATTTTTCAGATATTGCATGTGATGTATCAGATCTGAAAATATGCTAATTAGATCAGATTTTAATACATGAGATGTATGCAAAGCATGTATAAATTAGATCTAAATTATATATGGGATATGTAACTTAGATCTAACAAGTTTTGTAGTTAAATTGATATTTCTGATTAAAGTGTTCCTCATGGTCGTCCGGTCATAAGAACAAAGTAGGATTTAAAACCCTCTCCTCCCATTCATGGGGTGTTCTTATGACGTGTAGGGGTGCTGCACGTTCATCCTTAATCAGAAATCAAATTTACTTTTCTGCAAAACTCTAGATCTTGAAACCCTAGGATTTATTTTACATATTTTGTTTATGAACCCAAGACTTGATTAATGAATTAAGCTTATGAAATCTAATTAGGTCTAAAATTGAGAATTTCAGATCTAAGTCATTTTCATAAAATTGGGTTTGGGCTTGGGTAGCTCAACTAGGTCTAGCGGTTGATCAAATCGAATCAAAAGTTGGTTAGGTGGGATCATGAAAGCTAATAATTGACCAGCCTAATAGGATTAAGTCTAGATCAAAGTTGAATCACATTCAGATGTGACTCGATCAAGTTAAGACCTAATTTGGCTCAGTGGTTAGAGCCTAGATTGTAGGCTAACCCTATTGGTTCTGGTTCGATAATTTGGTGTCTCAGGTAAGTTGGGTAGATACGACTGACTGATTTTTAATTGGGAGCTACTCGACTCGAATGCATTCTTATCAAGTTAATGGTATATCCCTTCCACCGATCTCACTTATTTGGCCATATGTGTCGACCCAGTTTTGATTTGAGGTGGCTAACAATTCGAGCTAACCCATGCCACTAGGTTAGTCATAATTGTTATGACTATGTCAAGTCAAGTTTAATAAGACTTAAATCAAATCTTCTTAAGAAAATATTAAATCTATGGTCTTCCACCATTGTGGATGTGCGGGCCCTTCCCGAGGTTGATTATTCTCGGCTGGTTACAGTGGCTCAGTTGCATCGGGAAGACACAACCATGTCCATTAGGCATTGGATGCTATGGATTAGAGGATAGGTTGTGCTCAATATTTTGGATACGGTGAGGGACCCAATCAGGAATCTAGTTTATGCAAACGGTGGGTCTGACTTAACTAAAAATTGGAGCAATATTTTGGGCACGGTGAGCTTTATGAATTAGAGACCAAGTTTTGGGTGCACCATGATTAGAGAATCATTTGACAAGAGTTGTCCACTCATCGGTTGACCCATCACTAATAACTGTTAGGTGAGGTGGTGAGCCAGTCGGTGAGACTGCACCACCCACTAGAAATCACTAATCACAGAGATTTTCACATCTCTACCTAGGGAGTGTAGGGATTTGAGAAAATTATAGGAGCCTAATTTGTTTAAAAAAGAAATCCCTAAATAAATTGGTTAAGTCTGATTATAAAATCTAACTAGAAACTTTTGACTCTCTATAGAAAATATGTCAGCATCCAACCCCCTAACCAAAATACTAGACACCCACAGATTGACTGAACCCAATTTCAAAGACTGGTTGAGGAACTAAAGAATTATTTTGAATTTTGAAAAATTGACTCATGTTTTGGATCAGGACCCACCTGCCATGCCAGCATGTCCGACTGCTGAATAGAGAGCGTCTCTGGAAAAGTGGACGGATGACGATAACAAAGCCAGGTACTACATGTTGGGTGCCATATTTGATGACTTGCAGCACCAGCATAAGAATATTATGACTATCCGCCAAATGTCGGCTCACCTACAAGAGTTGTTTGGTGAACAAAGTCGTGCAACCAAGTATCAAGCCTACCAAAGACTTTTTAAGGCTAAAATGCGTGATGGGCAGTCAGTCCAAGACCATTGTTTGTCAATAATCAAGGACCTTGAGGAGCTTGAGAAGCTCGATATCATCTTAAACAGGGATTTTCAGATTGATGTGATCCTTTAGTCCTTGTCTGATGCATATGGTCAGTTCATCATGAACTTTCATATGCATAAGATGCAGTGTACCTTAGTTGAGTTAATGAACATGTTGGTTACGGCTGAGCTTTCTTTGAAGGGTTCAAAAGGCTCAGTCCTTACTGTGGAGTGGACTTCTTCCAAGAGAAAGACTTTTGGAAAGAAGAAGAAGTCTGCGAAAAGGGAATCGAAGAAGAAGGCTGCTGAAAAGAAAAAATATTTTCACTGCAATTCAGATGGCCATTGGAAGCAGAACTGTCCTCAGTACCTGGCCACCCTAAAGAACAAGAAGGATGATCCTTCTGGAGGTATGCTCGTTATAGAATCTAATCTTACGGTTTCCTTTGCATCCAATTGGGTACTTGACTCTGGTTCTAGTGCTCATTTGTGCACTTCTATGTAGGGTCTTGAGGAGAGCAGGAGGCTGAGGGATGGGATATGATCCTATGTATCGGGAATGAAGCAAGAGTTGCTGCTGTGGCCGTGGGAACCTACCCTCTGCGATTACCGTTAGGATTGGATTTAGTTCTTAGAGATTGTTATTATGTGCCTGCAGCAAGTAGAAATTTGATTTCTATTTCATGTTTAGCACAAGAAGGCTATGTGATTAGCTTTCATAAGAATCATTGTAGCATATTTTATGAAAATAATAAAGTTGCAAATGATTTTCTTATTAATGGTCTCTATCAGCTACATATTGATGTATCTGTATTTAATATCGAGCAAAATATAAATGCCATAGGAATTAAAAGGCCTAGAGATAGTCTAAATGATAGGTATCTGTGGCACCTAAGGCTAGGTCATATAGCGGAAGACAGGGTTAACAAATTGGAGAAATCCAGACTATTGAGTCCGTTGACTTTCGAGTCATATTCAGTTTGTGAATCATGCTTTCAAGGCAAAATGACCAAGCTCCCTTTTACAGGACATGGGGAAAGGGTCACAGACCTACTTGCCCTAGTACATATAGATGTATGCGGCCCATTTGATGTGCCGACTAGAGGCAACTATGTCTACTTCATTACCTTCACCGATGATATGTCTAGGTACGAGTATGTGTTTCTAATGAAACACAAGTCTGAAGCCTTTGAAAAGTTCAAAGAATTCAGACATCAGGTAGAAAAACAAACAAGAAAGCCCATTAAGGTTTTTCGATCAGATCGAGGAGGTGAATATCTTAGTCGGGAGTTCCTAGACTATCTTAAGGACAATGGCATAGTCTCTCAATGGACTCCACCTGGAATGTCACAACTCAACAGGGTTTCAAAATGGAGGAATCAGACCCTATTAGATATGGTCCGTTCCATGATGAGCTTCATGGACCTCCCTGAGTTTCTTTGGGGACATTGTCTCATGATAGCAATATATGTATTGAATAGGGTTTCCTCTAAAACCGTTTCTACCACACCGTATGAGATATGACATGGTAAGAAACCAAGTCTGAGTCATCTTAGAATTTGGGGTTGTTCAGCTCATGTCAAAAGACAGCAGGCGGACAAGTTAGAGTTCAGGTCTTTTAGAGCTCGTTCATAGGATATCCTAAAGAGTCATTAAGATACTATTTCTATGTTTCGGAAGATCACAATATGATTGTGAATCGACATGCTATTTTTCTTGAAAAATAGTTCATTCAAGATGGTGGCATCGGAAGAATAATTATGCTCAAGGAGAATGTCTCCCAAGAGCAGTGAGCTAAAGAACCTGAGGAACCAAATCAATTAAAACCAGTCCTAATACAACCTTTTCCATCACATAGATCGACTAGAGTTTCCCATCCTTCTGTAAGGTACTTAGGTACTATACAAGAGGAAGTAAAGGAAATGTTCCTCATGTGAAATGGGACTCATGGTGATGATCCCAAGACCTATGATGAGGCGATATCAGATATCGACTTCGAGAAATAGTTAGAGGCAATGTGATCAGAAATTGACTCGATGCACTCAAACCAAGTTTGGACCTTGGTAAATCCACCTGAAGGTATTGTACCTATTAGATGTAAATGGATCTTCAAGAGAAAGATAGGTGCAGATGGAATGTGGAGATTTTCAAGGCTAGACTCGTAGCGAAAGGTTATAGTCAACATGAAGGAATTGACTATCAGGATACCTTTTCGCCCGTAGCCATGCTAAAATCTATCCACACATTGCTTGTTGTTGCAGCCTATTTCGATTATGAAATATGGCAGATGGATGTAAAAACAGCGTTCTTAAATGGATATCTTGAGGAAGATATCTATATGGAACAACCACTTGGTTTCGTATCCAGTGATGATGATCACAAAATCTGCAAGCTGCAAAGGTCCATTTATGGACTTAAGCAAGCATCTCGAAGCTGGAATACTCGTTTCAATGATGTAATCAAAATATTTGGTTTCATCAAGAATGAGGAGGAACCATGTGTGTTCAAGAAGGTCAGTGGGAGTGCAGTTGTCTTCCTCATACTGTACGTAGATGACATCCTCCTAATTGGGAATGATATTTTCATGTTGACCTCAGTCAAAATATGATTATCTAAGGAGTTCTCTTTGAAAGATCTAAGAGAAACATCCTTTATACTGGGTATTAAGGTCTATAGAGATAGACCAAATAGGATGCTGGAACTTTCACAGAAGATGTACATAGAGGAGGTGCTAAAAAGGTTTAGCATAAAAAACTCCAAAAGAAGTTTGGTACCTTTTAGACATGGCATTCATCTCTCCAAGAAGATGTGCCCTAGCACACCTGAGGATATTGAACGCATGAGCAAGATCCCTTATGCTTCGGCAATAGGAAGCCTCATGTATGCCATGCTATGTACATGACCTGATATAGCCCATGCTATAAGTATCACAAGCAGATATCAGTTGAATCTAGGCGAAGAGCACTGGACTTCTGTGAAATGTATCCTTAAGTACTTAAGAAGAACTAAGGATATGTTTCTAGTCTTTGAAAATGGAGAACTCCAAGTTCAAGAATTTACAGACTCAAACTTTATATTTGATATAGATGATCGAAAGTCGACATCTGGGAGTCTATTTATTTGCAATAGTGGTGCAATTAGCTGGAAGAGTTCCAAGCAGACGGTGATTGCTGATTTCACCATGGAGGCAGAGTATATTGCTGCATCGAAAGCTGTGAAAGAGGTATTCTGGTACAAGAAGTTTGCCGCAGAGCTTGGAGTGATGTCATTGGATGTTGTCCCTCTTTATTGTGACAATAATGGTGCCATAGCTCTAGCTAAGGAGCCAAGGTCTCACCAGAAGTCCAAGCATATCGAGTGGTGATTCCATCTGATCCATGATTATCTTGAAAAGGATTATATCGAGGTTAAGAGAGTCGACTCCACAGACAATGTGGCAGACCCACTGACAAAGTCATTAGGCCAGCAGAAGATCGAAGCCCACCTTGAGAAGATGGGACTTAGATATGTAGCCAATTGGCATTAGGTCAAGTAGGAGTTCGTTAGATGTATGCCCTAGATGCCAGATTGGTTGACACATTCCTGTACAAATCTAAGGGCAAATTTATAATTTTGACTATAAATAAATAAAAAGATTATTCTACTATCACATTTTGTATATTATGTCTGTGATACATCCTTTGAGTTAGTAGGCATGTTAATTCATATTTTCAAGAGTTGAAAATTTAAGGCATGAATTTACATAACTCATAAACAGCTCCTGACCATAGGATCATCATGAGGATGGTGATCGATCTGAAAGATTGATGTACAATTGCTTTCTTAGGATAGATATGTCTTGAGTCTATGATGTAGAGACACCGAAGCAAGACTACAGGTATTCATTGAGAATGAGAGTACTGAGCGTGACCACTTCTAGCAGTCATAAGGAAGTCTACCTTCTCGTTAATGACTGGCTCGATGCTGCAGTTGTGTGTCTAGTTCTTTAATTGAGGTACATCGACAGTTCACCTTGAGTATGTTATAGTTTGACTACACCATAACTCGATCTCCTAGCCATTCGAAACCCTGAGGTGTATGTTGGCTGTAGCATATTCATTGTAAGAACCAAATCGCACCAAGATGGGATCTATCAACCTCGGTAGATGAGAGGAGTAGTCCTATGATGATAGAAAGATCGAGTCTTTAAGCTCATGGCCATGGCAGAGTGAAATAATAGAAAAGAGTTTTTCATTGGGATTTCACATCGGACTCAGATCGATCGATTAATTCATATGACTGATGTTGGGTTTGACGAGTTCATCTTAAGCCTAATTCAGTCAGGACTCATGATAGAATAACTCAATCACACAGGTAGCTGCATCGAGAGGTTCATCTTTATTTTTGATGGATTGCCACCATATACTACTAGGTGTCACTGGTGGATTTTGAGAGCAATTAGAATGATCTTGATGATCGATCATTCTAATTGTCTGAATCAGAAGAGTTCTGATCCATCGAAAGGAGTTTCGATGATGTCGATGATGAGATCATGATATATCTCATTACCATATAGAAATGAACCTAACTGGATCACACAAATAAGGGTTAGGATCTAGATGTCATCAATTGAGCTAACCCAATTCGATTGATTTGGATTAGATCTAATTAGGTTCAAGAAAATCGTGCTAGCACACGATTGAGCCTAACTTTCTCCTCGTGTAATCTTTTCTATCTTGACTGAGCCAAATGTGATTTGACTCACCCAGAGAACCTTAAGAAGGTTTTTCTCAGTCTGACTGGAGCCAGTCCAGCTCAAAAAGGATTTGTCTTAATTCATGAGATGAATTTAAGACAAACACCTGCTAATTTCTGTCATCTGCCATTTCATTTTAGGACATCGGTCAAACGTTGACCCATAGACCTTGGACTGAAGGCCACTTGGAAAGAGATCATTGGAGAGTTTTTATGGAGTGTCCACCTGCTAATTTTACCCGCAAAGTGGGCACCATAATCAGATATGGCGTGCGCCCCATGTGGATAAGGATCAGAGTCCCATGAGATGAGGACTCTGATGCCTTGATCAATTCAAACTATTGGGTGCCAACTTCACTGTGCTTATCCAATGTTGGCACCAACAGTAGGAGAGATTGAGGGAATTTTTATCTGATATGATCAGATGATATCACTCCACCAATCAAAATTTTTTCAGAAATAATTAAAATTTTTTGATTGGTCGAATGATATGGCATTGCATGGCGCAACAGGGTCTATTTAAACCCTGTCTGTGCCTAGGGTTAGGAGATGCTGCCATACCTAGCAAAAGCCTGAAACCCCTCCACCTCTCCATGCCCCCTCTGGTCCTCTCTCTCCCCTCTTCATGCCCAAGAAGTTGGGCATCCATCTGGTGTTAATCCAAGGCGTGGTGGCTCCTTGATCAGGAGGCTGCAGCAATCTGTCGAGAAATCACTGCTCCAACTTCAGAAGGTCTTTTGAGGAACTTCCAGATCAGATCCAGATCTGATTTTTGGAGCAAAGATTCATGAGGAGAAGATGATCCAGATCCTACTTAAGTGGATACTGGTAGAGGCCAGGCAACTGTGTGGCTACATCAGAATCTCGGGCATTGCTGCGATCATCTACAGGGTAATCAGATTACCCTAGAGATATTTCTGTATTCTTCATGATTTTAGATTTAATTTTAAATTTAATATCAGATAATAAGAATTAGATTTAATAAATTTTAGATCTAAAATAATTATAGGATATTTTTTTTAAATATTCTGCCCCAGATCTCATTAGATCTGGAAGATCCTACGGTGAAAAATGTTAGTTTTTCCTTCACTTATCTCATAAGAATCCTCTATATTTTTAATTTGATTTATTTCAATTAAAATCAGATATAATTGATATACAATCAGTCCCTTTAAGTAGGTACAAGAGGTGCCCTTGGAATATTTGTCAGGTAGTTGGGGCACCAACTCTTGGCGCCCCACATTAGGGTTTCTAGCCAAATAAGAGTGGGCGTCACTGTAGTCTCTCTCCTCCACACCAAACCATAAGAAGGGGGTGGGCCCCACTTGCCATATCTAGGGGGTTGGTGCCCTTGGTCTTGACAAAAATGAGAAGATGGTGCCTCCCTCTTTCCTTCTATTCCATATGCACACTTAGAGATAATTATGAGATAAAAAAGAGATAATATTAGGATAATTATGCTAACTAATTAACTTAATCAATTCCTTTTGGGATCATAATTAAGGATCCAATTAAACCCAAATAAATTTACGTTAGGTTCAAGGCTATGGACTTGATCAAATTAAAGTCTCGAGAAGAACTAGGTTTAACCGTATGCTAGCATGATCCTCATAAACCTAATAGGATTTCAATAAAACCTAATCCAATTGGAACTTCTTAAGCCCAATTGGTAAGTTTGAGATTAAATCTCTTAATGTGTGACCCCATAGGTTCCATTCTATCTGGAAGTGAGATATATTATGATCTCCATCACAATATTATAAAAATTCTTTTCGATGGATTGGAATATTTCTAATTCTACCCTTCGAGGGTCATTGATCATCAAGATGATGCTCGATAAATCTCACAATCCACCAGTAACATTTAGTAGTATGTAGTGACAACTCAGTAGAATGAAAATATAAATCTCTAGATGCGGTTATCATATGATTCAGTCCTTCTATCATAAGTTCGGACTTGATAAAGGTCATGAAGAACTTGTCAGACCCCATTGTCAGTCATATATAAGATTGGCTCAACTCGAGTTTGTTTGTGAATCCAATGGAAACTCTGTTCTAGTATTCACACTTACTTTGGCCAAAGACTTTTTGAACTTGGTCTCGTAAATTGCATAGGACTTCTCCTTTTCTGCCAAGATCGATAGATTTCATCTAGGAGCATCCTACTCCAAACAACAAACTTGAACCTACTAAAGCCAATATACACAGCAAGGACTCGAATGGCTAAGGATCAAGGTAACGTGCAGTCAAATCCAGTAGCCTCACTATAAATAGCCAATGACACTGCAAGTCAAAGGACCACTCATATCACTGCAGCATTAAGAAGACCACTGATGAGTGAGTAGACATCCATATGGTTCTCATGTTGGTCATGCTTAGTGCAAGTTGTTCTCTAACAACCATCTGCACCTTTACTCTAATATCTCTACATCACAGACTCGAGACTCATCTACCCACAAGGGAGGTGAATCGTGTACCGATCTCAAATAGATTGATCACTATCCTCGGTGATGATCTTTTGATCGAGAGTATTTAGAAATTAACCACTAATTAATGTATGTCTCAAATACTTAATACTTTAAGAATATACAAAAATCATCTTTGATAATTTCTAAGACAAATCATGGACACATAAATATGATTGAAATAAAAAAATCCTTTATTGATTATAAAAAGATTATAAGTACAAGATTAAGTCCTGAAATTACATAATTTGTTAGCCAACAATTGGCTTCTAGGGCACAACTCTAATAAACTCCCACTTGACCTAAAGCTAATTGGCCATATATCTGAGATCCATTTTCTCAAGGTGAGCTTCGATCTTCTACTGGCTGAGAGACTTGGTCAGCAGATCCGCTACGTTCAGTATGAAGTCAACTCTCTATATCTCGACAAACTTCTTCTCGAGGTATTCGCATATGATGTGAAACCGCCACTCTATGTGCTTAGACTTCTGGTTAGACCTGGGCTCCTTAGCAAGAGCTATGGTGTCGTTGTTGTCGCAGTGCAGTACAATGGCATCTAATAGCATCACACCCAGCTCCGCAATGAACTTCTTGAACCAAAAGGCTTCCTTAACAGCTTCAGAGACGAACATGTACTCAATTTTCATGGTCGAATCTGCAATGATCGGCTACTTAGAACTCTTCCATCCAACCGCACCATCATTACAGAAGAAGATACACCCCGATGTAGACTTTCTATCTGAAAGAATAGTACCCTACAAGCCAATTGCATGGGTGATGCGGAGGGAATTTTTATATTTTCTTTCTGCTCATTTACATGATATTAGTTATTTTATTTATGATGTATTATGTTTTATCATTTGCCGCATCATATTTTTATGATTATGATAAATTCCATAGATTAGGACAATGATTTTAGGATCATGATGAGATCATGCCAGTGAGACCTAAAATCTTGATAGCCCCAATCAAAAATATTTTCAGTCGTTGGATCATCGAGTCGGAGATCGATGATGCCGGTAAGACTGGTACATTCTATGTATGCTCGATGGAGAGGGTGGTTGATCTCACAATCACTTGTGTTGTGACACTAATACAAGGATATAGGTGCTCATTAGATAATGAGTTCACTGTACTGACCCACAGGAAGAACATCGGATGAAGCCTTACAGCATGTCGACAGATGATTCTCTAGCAGGAGTGTGCATGTGATCCTTTGACCTAAGATCACCATGATACTTTATATATATAGATCTTTACTTTGATTTATTTTCTAGCACACCACTTTGAGATGTATGTGGGATATTCTGGGTATGGTGAAGTGTGCATAAAAATTATGAGTGGTCAGTAAGGAATCGATCACTCTTTGTAGGAGGAGAGAACTCCTATATGATCTTATAAGATGATGACTCTGAGAGTCTCTGGCCAGAGCAGGGATGAACAGTAGAAAATGTTTATGCTAGTTCATCAATCGAGTCATCATCATCGGATCGAGATACATATGGATAGATATTTGAGCTTGATATATTTTCATGCCCATGACCTGTCTGAGATGTTGTGTGATCGAAGGATTGAATTGCACGGTAACTCACCACGAAAGGATAATTTTAGTATTTTCATCAAATTCTAAATCTTTTGGATAGTCATGATATATTGCTAGGTGTCAATCTTGACTTATGGACTCACCAAAATTAAAATAATTTAATTCAAGAATCAATTAGGAAGAGTCCTAGTTGATTAAGACTCTTGAGTTGACCTAATCTAATCGGATTAGGGTTACATTGAGAGTCTGAGTCCACTGCTGGCTAGATTTAGAACCCAATGGATCACACACAATAGAGATTTGATCTTGATCCAATCTATTTAGATTTATTATAAATTTAATAGGTTAATTGAATTGCTAGCACATGAATTAACCCAAGTTCCTAATTCGGTTCAGTGCAAAGGTGTTTGTGCTAACCCTCCACTTGTTGCCTTGACCTAATGTGACTGGATTTGAACCATCTAATTAATAGGTGGTTTATCTGATTTTTATTGAAGAGTTCCATTTGGAATCAGCCTCCTCCATGCCAATATCCCATACATAAATAATTGTAATGCCCCATTTAATTTTGGCGTTAAGAAGGAAGAGTCCTTCTTAACAAAGTATCTTAAATTTCCTTCTTAATTTCATGCATCCCTTTTATTCCTCGTGTCACAGGATGGATCTTGAGACTGTGGGTGCAGATAAGAAGGAGGAGTCCTTCTTTTGAAAAGAATTTAAATGCCAAAAAATAAATGGGATGCCACATGTATGCATTGAATATGGAAGAGTCCTAATTCTTATGGACTCTTGGTATCTTGTCCTTTCCTTAATCCCACGACCATATGATGGCATCTTAATTTTTTTTAGTAGAGGAGGAGTCCTTTTGCTTATCAATCACTTCTTATTCCATGCCTTAGCCATTGGTTTCCATGCTAAAAATTAATTTGTGGCGTGTAAGAATTAAGGGATGCCAAGAGCTGGTGTCCCATGGTGTCGCCCCTTCTTTCCTATAAATAGGGGGTGCTACACCTTGGTTCCACATCCTAATTTGGGCTGAGTGTAGGCATGGGAATGAGAGAAAAATGATGGAAAAAAATTTGGAAAAAGATAAGAAAAAAAGAAGAGAAAAATGAAAAGGAAGAGAGAAAGAAAAAGGAAAGCATGTGATGCTTGTTCTAAAATCAGATTGTTCATGTATTGAACATATAATCTGATATTTGAGTGGTGAGATCATTTGAGAAATAATTTCTAGAGTAGTTCTAGTGGAGGTCTTGAAGGCATACAAGCAGTGGTGCAATCCAATCTTACGAAGGATGATCAACAGCAAACTTACGAAGAAGGCTGCAGCACTACTTCGAATTGGGAAGGGCTCTGATCAGTTCTATGTGGATCACCATTGGAGGGCTTCTTCTTTGGAGTCTCATGGAGATCTCAAAATTACCAGATCGTCATCTTCATGTTGGTATATGGCTTTTGATCTCTTTTTGTTATACATGCTTTTATGGTTTGATTGTAATCATTAAGGGTTTCCTAGGGTATTGTGTTTCAGTAGTCTAGTTTAATTGTTAAACTTTATTTTCAATTGTTGAATACATATAAAAAATTTTGAAACTTACATTCTACTGCATCATCAAAACCCAACAGTGGTATCAGAGCCATCCTTGATTGATTCAATCAAATTTCATGTTATTATTGTGATATGGATTAGATCCAGTTCAAAGTATGTCAAAATCAAATTTTTTTGATTGACATTTATTTGATGTTCTTGATGCATTTTTGTTAATGATAAAATATTATCAATCTATGATCAAACCTTGGATATAAAATTTCATGATCTTTAGACTTGTGAGATAAGTTTAAGTTAGATCCTATAATCTAATTATTGATGGAATTGTAAATCCAGTGCATGTGATGTGCGAAGCCTTGGAATGATACATTGGATGTACATTACCAAGACTTAGGATTTTTTTTTTTACATACGATGCATTCACCACAGATCCAAGGGCCGACTACCATATTGTCGAGCACTCACCATTGTGGGTCTTCCATCTTGGTTATTATCTAAGGTATGTGTGGAGCCGAAAAAATTTGATTATGAAAAGGATGCATCAGACATGGATAAGAATTTTTGCCAATGGATTTGTTTAACTATAATTCATTAGTCTAATATGATTAGTGTTGGGTATAAAATACCCCCAACCGAAATTCATAAGAGGCCAGCTCTCCCGAGATCCCTCCGACTTAGTGCGGCATCTTTTTCGGATTTCTCCGGTAGCCGAATTTCCGACCTGGTGCGATGCTTTTCTAAACTCCCCCAACTGTCTGAGCTATGATAACGCCCTTCCGGACTTCTCCAATGACGAACTTCTTCAGTCGTCCGTCGGACTGCTTCAAATGCTCTCCGGGCTTCACTATCTACCGAACTTCTACAATGATCGACCATTCTTCGAACCTCTTCCAGATCTCTTCCAGCCATGATAGATTCTAATCTGAATTTTCCAGACTTCGTCCACGGCCAAACTTCTCCAAGGATAGATTTCTACAGCAACCCGACTCCACCCATATTTCTACGGTGGTCGGCCTCCTTTCTGATTTCATCCGAGCTCCTACGTGAGCCGGACCTCTGCCCCGAATTCCTATTGCAGGTAGACTTCATCCGAGCCCATACTACAAATGGTCTACTCCGAACTCCCACCACAAATGGTCTACTCCAAGCTTCTATTACAAGCGATCTACTCCAAATTTCTACTACGAACGGTCTACTCCGAACTCCTACAGCGGGCTGTCTACCCCAAACATCTACTGTAAGCAAATTCCATTCGAGCCTCTACTATGAACAAAATTTTTTCGAACTTCCGTTACAGGTAGACCCCAACCGAGCTACTCCGTGGCAAGGGGATTTCGGCCGAACTTCTACAACGGGACACTACTCCAATTTTCCACGACGACTGGTCCTCGCCCGAGCTCCTACAACAAGCGACCCCCTTTCGACCACTCGCGAGAACTGAATCCCATCCGAACTCCTCCAGCAGATAGATTCCGGATGAGCTTCTATGATGGACGAGCTCCAGCAGCTGGGTCTCTGCGATGGCCAATCGCCCCCGATGTCTGCCGAGCCTCCCCAGCGCTATCCGAAGTCCATCACCGATCGACCTCCTACCGGGCTCCCTGTAAAACTGGGCTTCCCCAGTGGATGATCTTCGGATGAGCCTCCACATCAGATAAATCCCAGACGGACTCTCCTAGCGATCGGACTTCCCTAGACTCCACCAACAGAAAATCTCCATCCGAGCTCCTGTGGCAGGCGACCCCCGCCTGAAACATCGGCAACCTCGGGACATCTGAGCCTCTCCCAAAATGACGATGTGAAGAGCCCTTCTGCTCCATCAGGCATCCCAACCGAGCTTCAACTGACGGATCCGAACTCTCTGACAAGCCACAACAAGAGCCGCCATCCTGCTCCACTCTCTGCAACGGATTCCATGCAGCTCCACCACTCTCTGGCAAGTCACAACAACGGACACCACTTCACTCTCCGCAGCGAGCTCCACGTGGCCCTGGGCGACCTCTGACGCCACTACTCTCCGTAACAAACTCCGCACGTCTCTGAACGTCCCACTACCAGGTGGTTACAAACATTGCTATCAATCTGTTACGCCCTCCGCCTATAAAAAGGGGATCCTAGATACGTTATTCTCTAAGCTCTATTTTCTATCTCAAAACTCTGCTAAAATTTCCATTCGAGCACTCCATTTTTGTTGAGGCAGAGAACTGACTTGAGTGTCGGAGGGTCTTGCCAGAGCACCCCCAACTCCGGTTTAGACTTTCTTTGCAGTTCCCGGTGGCGACCGCGACTCCCTCAACTCCAGCTTCTCCGACACCGATGGATTTTTGCACCAATAATTAGAATTAATGATTATAGATTAAATCAAATTGATAGTTCTAATTTGATTAGAAGTTATGTTTAATTTAGATTGATTAAATTGTCATTTACTTAATTTGATTAGGATTTGAGTCATGGTTGATCGAGTCTATGCTAACCTAATTGATTTAGGTTAACTTAAGAATTGGTCAATCCAACTCAAAAAATGATAATAAATGATTGACTTAAAATTAAAATTTGGGTCAAGTGTTGAACCTGAATTAAAAACCCTAGATGGGCCTCATACCCAAATTTTTAAACATCTTCATAGACATGTTTATGAATGATATCATAATTAAGATAACATGAGATGTTTGTTATCATATTTTATAATTGTTATAAAATACATATTGAGTGGTTATGAGCTATGGTACATCCATGTGATGGATGTATGTATGAATGCTTTCCTATTGGTTGATTATATAAATGCATCTGTAAGAGTTGCAATAGGGGCTGGGTGCTCTGATGCATTATATTATCAGCCATATCTTTCTTTTGTATGTCCCTAGCTGTTGATTGAGATTTTTACATATTGATGTAAAATTATAAAAAAAATTATTTAAAAATAGATAAAAATTATTTTTTTCTATTTTCAGATAAATATCGAATATTCATGGTAGTCTTCATGGAGATAAAACTAGACTATCAGATATTTGGAGAGTAGAGAAACATTAAGATTGACTATGAGATGGCTCAATCATGATGCACCTTGGGTTCAACCCATAAACCATCCTGTGGCTCGGATGATTTTTTAAAAGTCCATAGCCATTAGATTTTCTTTATATGCTCTTATATGCTAGTAGTTAGAATTAAAATTGTATATGATACATTTTATTATATATGTTTTGGATGTGCATGAGACCTAAGTCCCTCGTTTAAATTATATTATCATAATGGCAAAGTGTTAAGAACACTACCCATGCCTTCCTTCATGCTGAGCCAGTGTTATATCAAGAACATAGTAGGCTTGTTGTGCTATCTACAAGACTTGCTGTGGGGACTGATTTGATACTGTCTTGGTGCATAATGAAGTTAATGATACTTAGCTCATACTAAGTTAATAGAGTATGTCAAAAACTATAATTAGTTTTTTATGCTATCCACAAAGCTTTCTATAGAGATTGATATGATGTTCACAAAGTGATGCTTATGGCATATTCTAGTAATGCTACCTTATTGTGCTATCCATAGGAGCAGTATTATTCAGATATGACCATATAAGATTGAAGAGTATGACTTAACTAAAATACTATAGTTTGATGTACTATCTATAAAGCTATAAGTATTTTAAAGTCCAAAATTATGTTGAGAGTTGCATGAGATGTAATTGGTATGGAGTTACCTACCTTTGAACTCATAGAAGCTTGTTGTGCTATCCACAAGACTATTTATGAGGAATTAGGATCTCAACCCCACTAAGAAACTAGATAATAGGTCTCGACATTTTTTATACTTGAGGGCTATAAAATTTATTAAAATAATGAGAGACATAATTAGATAAAAATCTCATCTAAATTGTGCACATCATCATGAGTAGTCTTTTTATTCCTTTTATCTTCTTATATATTGATCTGCATCTTTACTATCACTGAATAGTACATTTGTTAATTTTAAATTGATCGAACTTTATGAAATGATTGAGGAACCTGAGAATAGTTCTCATATAGGAGATAGTCTCTTATTCTCCTGATTTTGATTTATTCGAGTTGATACTATAAAAAAAATCACATATGAGATATGGTGGATGACAGTATGAATGTCTAATGTATCTTATTAACTTAATCTTACGATTAAGTCAATAATATGGATGGTGAGTTGATTCAAGATTCGATCCTGCTAACTCTGCCAAGTTCCTTCTTTAGTATTTTCTAGGAGAAGAAAGATGAAGATTGTCTTCACCATGGGTATCAATTTTCATTACAGTAATATTGAGCATCAGAGATAAATTGCAAAAGTTGTCTTGTAAATGTGAAGTAATAGCAGGATACAAAGGTTATATCTGCTAATGGTTTATATATGATACAAACTAATTTATCATTGAGTACTTCAACTTTAAAATTTTAGATATATGATACCTTATATAGGTTCCACTTATGCAAAATATTGTGGGACCTATAAAGTTGAAGTCAGATGACTATATGCTTTTGGCACTTGTTGGGTATAAAATACCCACAGCCGAAACCCGCGCCAGCACCGACATCAGCATGGCTCCGCCCGAACTCCTACGGGAGCCGGGCTCCGCCGCCAGCCCCGACATCAGCACGGCTCCGCCTGGACTCCTACGGGAGCCGGGCTCCACCGTCAGCCCCGACATCAGCACAGCTCCGCCCGGACTCCCACGGGAGCCGGGCTCCACCGACGACATCAGCACAGCTCCGCCCAGACTCCTACGGGAGCCGGGCTCCGCCTCCGACATCAATTGCGGGTAAGCCTCGATCGGACTCCTACGGGAGCCGGACTTCACCTCTAACTTTGATTGCAGTGCAGCTCCGCCCGGACTCCCACGGGAGCCGGGCTCCACCGACGACATCAGCACAGCTCCGCCCGGACTCCTACGGGAGCCGGGCTCCGCCCTCGGCATCAACTGCAATGCAGCTCCGCCCGGACTCCTACGGGAGCCGGGCTCCGCCCACAACTTCAGCTCTGAGAAGGTTCCGCCCGGACTCCCCCGGGAGTAGGGCTCCGCTCACGACCCCTACCGCCAGGAGGACCTCGCCCGGACCTCAACAGAAATCGGGCTCCGGCCGTTGCCGAGCTTCAATCGACAGATCCACGCCCCTTGACAGGCCCTCAAAACGGCCACGACCCTGCTCCACTTCCTGTGGCGGACTCCGTGCAGTACCATCATTCCCTGACAGGCCGCAGTGACCATAGCTGCCCTGCTCCACTTCCTGTGGCGGACTCCGCACAGCTCCACTATACCCTGGCAGGCCACAGTAACGGTCACGAACCTGCTCCACCTCCTGCGACGGATACCATGCGATTCTCCTGTCCGCTGACAACGGACGCTGCTCCACCCCTCACAACAGATTCCACATGGCGGGTCGAGGTGATGACCACGTGTCCGCTCCATTATCATTCGCAATCAATTCCTCTGACCAGAGGCGGCCCACTACCAGGTGGTTACAAACGTCGCCATCAATCCGCTGCCTCCTCCGTCTATAAAAGGGGGATCCAGATACGTTATTCTCTAAGCTCATTCTTCCTTATCTCAAAACTCTGCTAAATTTTTCGTTCGAGCACTCCATTCTTGTTGAGGCAGAAAACTGACTTGAGCGTCGGAGGGTCTTGCCGGAGCAACCCCACCTCTGGTTTAGACTTTCCTTGTAGGTCCCGACGGCGACCGCGGCTTCCCCGACTCCAGCTTCTCTGGCGCAAGCGGATTTTTGCACCAACAGGATTGGCGCTAGAGGAAGGGCTTTGAACCTCCGCAACACCCTTGTTCTTAAAGGAGTGTTCAACGGAGCCGTCTCCGACCGTCTCTCCGTCACCCACTCCCAATCTTCCCCCACGAGATCAGCACTCGATGCCTCCGCGCAAGGCATCCACCCGGCGGTCTACGGCCTCCGCAGCCAGATCTCAGGCTCCGGCCTCCCCTCCAGTTTCTCAGCCTCCTCCTCCTTCCCCTCCGGCGATGGCGGTCGGCGCGGAGCAATTTGACTTGCTGGCGCAGCAGGTCAAGGGACTCGTTGAAGCCGTACAAGCGATGCAGCAGCAGCAACCGCAGGCATCGGTGCATCCGGAGGGGGCATCTCCGGAATGCCAGAACCCGACGGCGGGGCGAGCCACCTGAGCCAGCCGCCCCGTCCTTCCCGGGAAGGTGAATCCGAGAGTAGAAAGCCCTCCGTCGGATCATGACTCCACCCCTAGAAGATCCTTGCCCCCGTTCTGCCAAAGGACCCTCGAGACTCGAAGTCGAGAGGATTTCCTGGATTGGAGGCTCCAGGAGATGAACCGACGGATCAAAGAACTCCGCCACGCACCTTCCGCTTATGGTGAGGATATTTGCACTGACCCTCCCTTCTCCCAAATGATTATGTAGGAACCGATCCCGCCGAATTTCAAGCTTCCCCAGTTCGAAAGCTACGACGGGACGTCGGACCCGGTTGATCATCTGGAGGCCTTTCGAACGATGATGCTGCTTCACGGTCTCCTGACGCCATTTTGTGTCGGGCTTTCCCGTCTACTTTAAAGGGAGCAGCAAGAAACTGGTACTCGGCTCTGAAGCCGGGTACCATATTCTCCTTCGATCAAATGGGCCACCAATTCGTGGCCATTTTGTCAGCAGCCGACGTCCCCGAAAAGGTTCGAAGTCCCTCATCAACATCAAGCAGAGGGAAGGGGAGTCCATACGGGCCTACGTCAACCGCTTCAACATCGCGGCGTTGGAGGTCCGGAATTTGGACCAGTCAGTGGCCATGGCCGCCCTGAAAGGCGGCCTTCAGAAGAATGATCTTTTGTACTCCCTGGAGAAGAAGTACCCCAAGGATTTTGCCAATTTACTAGCTCGGGTTGAAGGATACGCCCGAGCAGAAGAAGCCTTCAAGATGAAGGACGAAGAGACTGCAAGGGAGCGTCAGGCGGGAGATTCTGGTAAGCCCGCAGTTGAAAAGTGGCCAAAGGAAGCCCGGCCTCGCTCCCGATCCCCTCCTGGACATAAGCGCGTCCATACTCCTCCCCGGGCACGCAGGCAGAGAAGCCCGGATAACAGGTTTCGGCGGGGTTCCCCGCCAGGGAAATTCCGCAACTACGCCCCCCTCAACGTCTCGAAGGCTCAGGTGCTGATGGAGGTCAGGGAGCAGCCCCCTAGGCCGGAGAGGATGCGCATGCACCCCGAGAAGCGCAACCCCAACAAGTTCTGCCTCTACCACCGCGACCACGGCCACGACACGGAGGAATGCATCCAGCTCCAGGACGAGATCGAGGAGCTTATTCGACGAGGTCGACTCGACAGATTCATCCATCGGAGGCCTGGGGATAGAAGAGACCGGCCAAGAGCCCTCCCGCCGCCTGAACTACAAAAAAGGGAGGAGCAGCCCGGGGATCGGCCGCCCATCGGGACCATCGACTCCATCACCGGAGGGCCTCAAGGAGGAGCGGGAATACTTTAAATGTATCGCTTACTATTTCGCTTTGAATCTACTTTTCTTTTTAGCTAACATGCTTCTCCCACCTAGCGTGGATGTATTATGACTGGATATGATCCATCCAAGATCACAGCCCTGTTAGGGACAGGAGGAAAACCTCGCCCTAACTTGAGCAAAGTCAAAGGCCCGGTTCTTTTAGACCGGATGGGGGGAGAGGCCTTACAACGCCCTAATGTGCCCCCACAGCCCTGTTAGGGACAGGAGGAAAACCTCACCCTAACTTGAGCAAAGTCAAAGGCCCGGTTCTTTTAGACCGGATGGGGGGAGAGGCCTTACAACGCCCTAATGTGCCCCCACAGCCTGTTAGGGATAGGAGGAAAACCTCGTCCTAACTTGAGCAAAGTCAAAGGCCCGGTTCTTTTAGACCGGATGGGGGGAGAGGCCTTACAACGCCCTAATGTGCCCCTACAGCCCTGTTAGGGACAGGAGGAAAATCTCGCCCTAACTTAAGCAAAGTCAAAGGCCCAGTTCTTTTAGACCGGATGGGGGGAGAGGCCTTGCAACGCCCTAATGTGCCCCCATAGCCATGTCAGGAACAGGAGGAGAACCTCGTCCTGACATGAGCAAAGTTGAAGGCCCGGTTCCTTTAGACCGGAGGGGGGAGAGTCCTTGCAACGCCCTAATGTGCCCCCACAGCCATGTCAGGAACAGGAGGAGAACCTCGTCCTGACATGAGCAAAGTTGAAGGCCCGGTTCCTTTAGACCGGAGGGGGGAGAGGCCTTACAGCGCCCTAACGTGCCCCCACAAGCCAGTATGATAACGAGAACCTCGCGCCGGCTCAAGCCAAATGGAATGTCCGGACTCCTACGGGAGCCAGGTTCCGCCGCCAAGGAAGACTTCACCCGGACTCCTACGGGAGCCGGGTTCCGCCGCCAAGGAAGACTTCGCCCGGACTCCTACGGGAGCCGGGTTCCGTCGCCAAGGAAGACTTCACCCGGACTCCTACAGGAGCCGGGTTCCGCCACCAAGGAAGACTTCGCCCGGACTCCTACGGGAGCCGGGTTCCGCCGCCAAGGAAGACTTCACCCGGACTCCTACGGGAGCCGGGTTCCGCCGCCAAGGAAGACTTCATCCGGACTCCTACGGGAGCCGGGTTCCGCCGCCAAGGAAGACTTCACCCGAACTCCTACGGAAGCCGGGTTCCACCGCCAAGGAAGACTTCGCCCGGACTCCTACAGGAGCCGGGTTCCGCCGTCAAGAAAGACTTCACCCGGACTCCTACGGGAGCCGGGTTCCGCCGCCAAGAAAGACTTCACCCGGACTCCTACGGGAGCCGGGTTCCGCCGCCAAGTAAGACTTCGCCCGGACTCCCACGGGAGCCGGGTTCCGCCGCCAGGAAAGACTTCACCCGGACTCCTACGGGAGCCCGGCTCCAATCACCACTTCTGCAGCAAGGGTCAACGATGGTTGCGAAACTCAGCCGCGTGACAAGATCGGATGAAAGGAAAGAGCCCCCCCCCCACGGCGACATCTACGTCAAACAAGCTAAACGATGAGAAAGGTCCAACAACCGGCAATATCGGTGCTACGCGTGAACAAGGTAACACAAAGCGCTCCTTTTTCCATTTTCAATATACGCACTACAAAGCCAGGACGGCCAGTGAAAGAAGGACAGAACGATAAAAAGAAAATAACTACATACAGACAAAGGGACACTAAGGAGGTCCTGCTCCCTCTGACCTAGGGTGATCACCTCCATCCCTCAACCAGGACTGCCTCAGATTCTCCACTGCTTCTTCTAGTTCTTCCTTCTTCTGCAGCGTATCCCGGAGCGTCTGACGAAGATGTCAGCTCTCTACCTCCGCTTCTCGACGCCGCTTCCGCAGAACTTCGGACTCCGCCTCTGCATCCGCGACGGCCTTCCGCTTGAGCGCCAGTTGGATTTTTACTTGTTGAAGCTCGGCTGTCTTCTCCCCAAGGGAGACGAAAATCCCCTCGACAGTGCCCCTCAGGGCTAGGAGCTCTTCGGTATCCTGGGCGTTAGCAAGCTGCGCCCTAGTAACCAACTGCCTTGGAGACGAACTACCTCATCCGCCGCTTGACGGAATCTCCCTTTGTACTCTTCTACCTGCCGGCGCCAGCTGGCCCGCTGCACATCGTGGCTCATCTCAGCGTCTTGAAGCTGCTTCTGAAGGTCGGAGACCTTCTGCGACCATTTATGCTCATCGTCAACCCGCGCCAGGGTCCGGGATGAGCTTCCTTCCAGCTGGCCGATCCTCCTCTTTGCAGCTGATAGCTCCACCTTAAGGGCGCTGATCCTGGCTTCTTGAGCCCAAGTTCGATCGCTGGCGCTCTTCTTACATTCCTCGAGCTCCTTTGCGAAGTTTGCCTTCCTCCGGCTGTAATCCATGATCGCCTTCACTTGGAGGCTCCTGAAGTGGGCGGCCTCAGCGGCGGCCTCGGAATAGCATTTTTTCGCCTAGCAGAGCTCGCCCTCCGACTTCTTCAACTTCTTCGTCAGGTGGAGGAACTCCTTTTTCAGCCGTTGGATAGTTGACTTCAGCGGGACCCCCAGGGGCAAGGGGAGTGCTTCGGCAGGGCACTGCCATCGGAGGATGCAAACGTCAAAGACCGACTCATTACAAGAAGAAAGGCAGAAAAGGAGGAGCAGAGGGAAGAAAAGACCATGCCGAGGGGGGGGGGGGGGGGGGGGGGGGGGGGGGGGGGGGGGGGGGGGGGCCTCATCATAAAGCCGAGATCAAGGTTGGGGTATCTACTGGCCACCCTCTTTCGGCAGAGCTCGAACCCCTTGGTGAACACCTCCAGGCCGAACTGGACGTTCAGCTCCCTCATCTCTGCGGAGGCCTTGAACTCCTCCACCGCAAGGGTCCTGGCCTCTGAGACCAGAACCGGAGTTTGCTCGGCCAGATGGGTGACCTCGGCCTCCGCCTTCCTCGCCGACTCCTCCAAGCTTCGTCTCTCCTCCTCCCTGGCTTGTCTTTCCTCTTCCCGGTCTTGCCTCTCTCTCTCCAGGGCCTCCCGGAGGGCGGCCACCTCGGCCGTCTTCGCTTGAAGGCGGGCAACCTCGCCCTGGCAGCGCTCCTCCACCTGAAGAAGGTCCCTTCTCATGCGGCCCGATGCCTCGACATAGGCGAAGAGCTGGTGCCCGATCTGCAAGGACGGATAGAGAATTACGACAAAGACCGAGCGACCATGCAAATAAGCATCCGCTTACCTCAAGAAAGGATCCCAAAGTGTCCCAGGCCCGCTGCTCGGGATCGGCGCGGTCGATCCTCTCCACGACATCGGACAGAATGCAGCCATCGAGCAGCCGCCTGATCAGAGCCTTATCGTTGAAGGGGTTCTCCGATCCCCCCTCAAAGCAGACAGACTCGTCTGCAGCGGCTCGGTGGCTGCTCACCCTGTGGGCCACCGATTTCCTCCTCCTCCCCACGGCGGGCGCCTCCGTGGGGCGAACCCTCGGAACGGGGACCCCAGTCGGCGGGCTCCTTGAGGAAGCCCGGGGGGCCCTGGCTCAGCATCCGAAGGAATGTCGATGGCCGGGGTCGCCTGAATGGGCGCGGCCAAGCTCGTCTCCTCCACCCTGGCCCTCTTCACCGAACCGGAGGTCGTCGCGCCCTTCCTCTTCTGAGCTCTCATAGCTTTGGCGAGCATCCGCGTGGCTTCGGCGTCCATTGCTAAAAAAAAAAAAAAAAAGAAGAAAAAGGGAAAAGAAGAAAGAAGAAGCGGCACCGATCAGTCCAAAAAAAAAAAAAAAAAAAAAAAAAAGAAAAAGGGGGGGAAGAGAGAGAAGAAGAAGGCAAGAAAAAGAAAGATAAATACTTGCTGGATCCTGAGGGCTCAGGCCGATGTTGAAAAGAAGCTGCTCCCTCAGAAGGTTAGGAAGGGAAGGAGCGGGATAACTCAGAAGCTTCTGGGCAGCCTGGAGGTCATCCTCTCCCAGGCTGGGAGCCCGACGGATGGAATCCCTCAGAGACCCCCAAGGGGGCAGACCTAGTTCTAGGGTCGGGCAGTAAACAAAGAGAAATTTCCCCTTCCAGTTGTGAATCGAAGAAGGGGCGCCCTTCAGCAACCCCTTCTTACCGAACTGAGGAGAGAAGTACCACCAGTCCTTTGCTGAAGGATGGCGTTTGAAGGTGTAGAAATGCCTGAACAAGGAAAGGGATGGCTGGACCTCGGCTATATGGCAGAGAGAGAGAAACCCTATCAAAAACCTAAAGGAATTCGGGGCCACAGAGGTGAGAGAAATGTCTAAGAAGCGAAAGAAGGTGGCAACAAAGGCAGGAAGTGGAAGCCGGAGTCCGGCACGGAATGCCTCTTGGTACAAACAAAAGCGACCAGGAGGGGGAGCGCTGGCCCGGTCAGAGGGTCCAGGAAGCTCCAGGTCGTACTCCGAAGGAACCCCGTACCGAGCCCTTATCAGGAGGAGTTTGCCCGGAGTCGACGAACATGGAATGGCGCCCGGTGCGAAAACCGGGCGAGGCCCTGCCCCGGACGCGGGTTCGTCCGCAGAGACAGGGGCCTGGGGGTTCGAAGCAGAAGAACTCCCAGAACTGACGGGGGCAGAAGAGTCGGAAGACATTTTTCGGGGGGAGAACCTAAAGGATCATAGAAAGGCAAACCGAGAAGGGAGCGAGACGCTGAAGGTCAACTCAGAAGAAGACACAAAAGAAATGAAAAGAGGAGAAGCCCCTAGGCGGTAAGAAGAAGAAGGTTGGCACTAACCTATCTTGCTCTGGGGACCTGGGGAGCGAGAAGCGGGTGGCGCCTACGGCTCGAGAGGACGTTCGCTAGAGCAGGCTCTCGGGGAGAAGACAGACGCCAGTGAGAAATCAGAAATGGAGTAGGATGCCTGAAGGGGGGAGGACGGGTTTAAATAAACCCTGGGATCCGGCGCCATAATGATCGTGAATCCCCCCAGGCCAGTCCGCATCCGACGCGTGTCCCACTCCCCGTGGCAGACGGCTAAAGGCGGCTGGCGGTTGGCAGGGTCATAATTGCACTGTACCTAAGCCAGCGTACCTGTGGGGTCTTCGAAGCGTCCCCTCGTACCGCCCCAATTCAAAAGACTCCAGCATGCGCTCATTTAATGCCAAAATATCTGGAGGCGGCAGTGCGCAGGATTCGAAGGGACGGTTTCGGCTGTGTCTCTCTCTCTGTACTTCCTTCATTTGAAATTCAAACTTGAAAGTAGGGGGACTGGTGTTGGATATAAAATACCCACAGCCGAAACCCGTGCCAGCACCGACATCAGCACGGCTCCGCCCGGACTCCTACGGGAGCCGGGCTCCGCCGCCAGCCCCGACATCAGCATGGCTCCGCCCGGACTCCTACGGGAGCCAGGCTCCGCCGCCAGCCCGACATCAGCACAGCTCCGCCCGGACTCCCACGGGAGCCGGGCTCCACCGACGACATCAGCGCAGCTCCGCCCGGACTCCTACGGGAGCCGGGCTCTGCCCTCGGCATCAACTGCAACGCAGCTCCGCCCGGACTCCTACGGGAGCCGGGCTCCGCCTCCGACATCAATTGCGGGTAAGCCTCGACCGGACTCCTACGGGAGCCGGACTTCACCTCTAACTTTGATTGCAGCGCAGCTCCACCCGGACTCCCATGGGAGCCGGGCTCCACCGACGACATCAGCACAGCTCCGCCCGGACTCCTACGGGAGCCGGGCTCCGCCCTCGGCATCAACTGCAACGCAGCTCCGCCCGGACTCCTACGGGAGCCGGGCTCCGCCTACAACTTCAGCTCCGAGAAGGTTCCGCCCAGACTCCCTCGGGAGTAGGGCTCCGCTCACGACCCCTACCGCCAGGAGGACCTCGCCCGGACCTCAACAGAAACTGGGCTCCGGCCATTGCCGAGCTTCAATTGACAGATCCACGCCCCTTGACAGGCCCTCAAAATGGCCACGACCCTGCTCCACTTCCTGTGGCGGACTCCGCGCAGTACCATCATTCCCTGACAGGCCGCAGTGACCATAGCCGCCCTGCTCCACTTCCTGTGGCGGACTCCGCACAGCTCCACTATACCCGGCAGGCCACAGTAACGGCCACGAACCTGCTCCACCTCCTGCGACGGATACCACGCGATTCTCCTGTCCGCTGACAACGGACGCTGCTCCACCCCTCACAACAGATTCCACATGGCGGGTCGAGGTGATGACCACGTGTCCGCTCCATTATCTTTCGCAATCAATTCCTCTGACCAGGGGCGGCCCACTACCAGGCGGTTACAAACGTCGCCATCAATCCGCTGCCTCCTCCGTCTATAAAAGGGGGATCCAGATACGTTATTCTCTAAGCTCATTCTTCCTTATCTCAAAACTCTGCTAAATTCTTCGTTCGAGCACTCCATTCTTGTTGAGGCAGAAAACTGACTTGAGCATCGGAGGGTCTTGCCGGAGCAACCCCACCTCCGGTTTAGACTTCCCTTGCAGGTCCCGACGGCAACCGCGGCTTCCCCGACTCCAGCTTCTCCGACGCAAGCGGATTTTTGCACCAACAGCACTGATGGATAGTCCATTCATGCTAAGGCTGTAGGAACTTATGTAACCTTCTAGCAAGATTTAGACACTAATAGACCATTGTTATATACCTAAATTTATCAGAAATATTATTTCAATTCCTTTGCTATTGTAGTATGATTTTGAAATTAATGTTAAGAGAAAAATTACTCTTCTTCTGGTAAATTATATGGGCATGAATATATGATAATTGTCTTTTGTTTCAGTCACTCAATGATATTATTCTTCATATTGATGAGAATAAGAAAAGAAAATGTTATGGTCACATATCTCTGGCATTGCCATCTTGGTCATTTTTGTGAGTCAAAGATAAACAAGTAATACAAAGAGGAGTTCTTTGTCTATATGATTTTGAATCATATAGAACTTGTAAATCTTATCTTATGGATAAAATGACCAAAATCCTATTTAGTGGATATGAGAAAAGGCGAGAGCGAGTTATTAGGCCTTGTACATATGGATGTTCAAAGGTCAATAATATCTCGACCCAGAGATGGTCACCCCATATAAGATATGGTATGTTCCTTTATATGCTTTACAAACCTTGTTATCACATTCTGGGGATATACCCTAGAATTTGCTACATGTGTTTCAATTTAGATGCCATCAAAATCTGTTACTAGCACTCCATATGAGATATGAAAAGAGGCAGGTTGCCCAACTTATATGAAAAAAGTTGATGTACATAAGTTTTATATTAAAATAGGTTTATATAAGTTTATAGATTATCTTAAGAGTAGTATGTGATAGTACTTCTACCACTCTACAAGATAAAAAGTGTTTTGTCATTAGGTATGCCATCTTTTAGAAAAGAAATTTTCTAAGAAGGGGACAATGGGAGGATGATACTATCATATTTTATGGAGTGTCCACAAGTTGATCCTCGACTAAATGTGCCCATTGATGAGGCACAACCATGACACACACCTCCTCATCGAAGATCAATCTGAGTATGTAATGTACCACTCAAAATATGGATTTGTCATTAAAAATGACTGTGCACCATACATCATTATGAATGATGTTTTCTTGACCTGTTTAAAGATAGTCATGAGTAAAGACTCTGACAGATGGCTTAAAATCATGAAATTCAAAATGAACTCCCTGTACATTAATCAAGTATGGATTATAGTTGAAGTACCTATTGGTATGACCCAACATATTGCTGACAGGAATGTCAATCCAGATTTATACTTGCTATTACCGTACACCATCTAGAGAGTTTGTCTCTAGTGGGAGGGCAAATCTTTTTATGGATTAAAGTAGGCATAGAGGAGATGGTACTTCTATTTTTTATGAGATAGTCAAAATATTTAACTTTATCAAATATGGATGAACTATTTGTGTGCAAGAAGACAAGTTGGAGACCCACAAACTTCTTATGTATATGAATGATATACAATATATTGGGAAGGTAGTCTTGATATTGCGCTCGGTCAATGACATACTTATCATAAAAGTTTTCATAGAAAAGACTTGGGTATAGCATCCAATTTATCTGGCATCTATAGAGATAGATGTAAGTGGATGTTAGGTTTGTCTCAGTCTAGGTACATAGATTTTATGTTGAAGGGATTCAACAAGAATGAATGTAAAAGAGTTTACTTACCCATATATTCAATGTACCAAGCCTAATATGATTTATGCCTTATGCATAATCATTGATTTTAGGTAGATCCATGATAAGATAATTTGAAAATTATGAAAATTTTTTTCAAAAGTACTTGAGAAGCACTAGAGGAGTAGTGAATTGGAAGAGTTCCAAACAGCAAACGGGTTTGACTCAGTTAATTTCTATTAGTAAAGATTGCTAAAGAAAGTCACCTGATGAAAGGGTTCATCACTGAGTTAAGTGCGGTCTCACTAGAAACCCATGCACATCCGATGGTACTTTCACCTCATTCATCATTAGATCATAAAATGAGTTCATACTAAGAACAGTATAATAAACTAGTTCATTAAGCCTTAACACAGCTGCAGTGTGTTCGCCAGCCGATTGCATAAGCATTGGTGTACGGGCGATTGATTTTAGTGCAAGTGAGAGATTGAAAGAATAGTGTCCTACAAGCCAATTGCATGACTGATGCGAAGGGACTTTTCTATTTTTTCTTTCTGCTCATTTCAATGGCATTAGTTATTTTATTTATGAGGTATTATGTTTTATCATTTGCTGCATTATATTTTTATGATTATGATAAATTTCATAGATTAGGGTAATGATTTTAGGACTATAATGAGATCATGCTAGTAAGACCTAAAATTTTAATAGCCCAAATCTAAAATATTTTCAATCATTGGATCATTGAGTCAGAGATCAATGATGTCGGTAAGACTGGTACATCCTATGTACGCTCGATAGAGAGGGTGGTTGATCTCACAATCACTTGTGTGGTGACACTAATACAAGGATGTAGGTGCTCATTAAAGAATGAGTTCACAGAACTGACCCATAGGAAGAACATCTGATGGAATCTTACAGCATGTCGACAGATGATTCTCTAGTGGGAGTGGTGCATGTGATCCTTTGACTTGAGATCATCATGGTACCTTATGTATATGGATCCTTACTTTGGTTTATTTCCTACCACATTACTTTGAGATGTGTGTGGAATATTCTGCGTATGGTGAAGTGTACATGGAGGTTATGAGTGGTCAATAAAGAATCGATCACTCCTTGTAGGAGGAGACAACATCCTATGTGATCTTACAAGATGATGACTCTGAGAGTCTTTGGCCAGAGCAGGGATGAATAGTAGAAAAGATTTCTAATTGTTCATCAACTAAGTCATCAACATCAGATTGAGATACATACGAATAGATATTTGGGCTTGACATGTTTCCATGCCCATGATCTGTCTGAGATATTGTGTGATCGAAGGATTGAATTGCACAGTAACTTATTACGAAAAAATAATATTGACATTTTTACCAAATTTTAAATCTTTCAGATAATTATGACATATTGCTAGATATCAATCTTGACTTATGGACTCACCAGAATTAAAAGAATTTAATTCAAGAATCAATTAGAAAGAGTCTTAGTTGATTGGGACTCTTAAGCTGATCTAATCTAATCAGATTAGGGTTACATCGAGAATCTGGATCCACTACTGGCTAGATTTGGAACTCAATGAGTCACACACAATAGAAATTTGATCTTGGCCCAATCTATTTGGATTTACTGTGAATCCAATGGGTTAATTGAATTGCTAGCACATGAATTAACCTAAATTTTCAATTGGGTTCAGTGCAAAGGTATTTGTGCTAACCCTTCACTTGTTGCCTTGACCTAATGTGATTGGGTTTGAACCATCTAATTAATAGGTGGTTTATCTAATTTTTATGGAAGAGTTCCACATGGAATCAGCCTTCTCCATGCCAATATCCCACGCACAAAAAATTGTAACTCCCCATTTAATTTTGGCATTAAAAAGGAAAAGTCCTTCTTAACAAAGTATCTTAAATTTCCTTATTAATTTCACATGTCCCTTTTATTCCTCATGTCATGGGATGGCTCTTGGGATTATGGGCACAGATAAGAAGGAGTCTTTCTTTTGGAAGGAATTTGAATGCCACAAAATAAATGGGATGCCACATGTATGCATTGAATATGGAAGAGTCCTAATTGTTATGGACTCTTGGTTTCTCATCCTTGATCCCACACGCCATATGATGGCATCTTAATTTTTTCAGTAGAAGAAGAGTCCTTCTACTGGTCAATAACTTCTTATTCCATGTCTTAGCCATTGGTTTCCATACTAAAAATTAATTTGTGGCATGTAAGAATTAAGGGACGCCAAGAGTTGGCGTCCCATGGTGTCGCCTCTTCTTTCCTATAAATAGGGGGTGCTACACCTTGGTTCCACATCCCAATTTGGGCTGAGTGTAGGCATGGAAATGAGAGGAAAATGATGGGAAAAAGTTTGAAAAAAGATAAGAAAAAAGAGAGAGAAAAATGGAAAGGAAGAGAGGAAGAAAAAGGAAAGCATGTGATGCTTGTCCTAAAATCAGATTGTTCATGTGTTATATATATAATCTGATATTTATGTGGTGAGATCATTTGAAAAATAATTTTTAGAGTAGTCCTAGTGAAGGTCTCGAAGGCATACAATGGTGGTGCAATCCGTTCTTACGAAGGATGATCGACAGCAAACTTGCGAAGAAGGCTGCAACACTACTTCGAGTTGGGAAGGGCCCTGATCAGTTCTGTGTGGATCACTGTTGGAGGGCTTCTACTTTGAAATCTTGTGGAGATCTCAAAATTACCAGATCATCATCTTCATGTTGGTATATGGCTTCTGATCTCTTGTTGTTATACATACTTTTGTGGTTTGATTATAATCATCAAGGGTTCTTAGGGTATTTTATTTCGGTAGTCTAGTTTAATTGTTAAACTTTATTTTCAATTATTGAATATATATAAAAATTTTTAAAATTTATATTCTGCTATATTTTTAAAATTCAACAGTGGTATCAGAGCCACCCTTGATTGATTCAATCAAATTTCATGTTATTATTGTGATATGGATTAGATCAAGTTCAAATTATGTCAAAATTAGATTTTTTGATTGACGTTTATTTGATGTTCTTGATGTATTTTTGTTTATGATAAAATGTTATCAATCCATGATCAAATCTTAGATATAAAATTATAGGGTTTTAGGGTGGGCACGCATAGTGAAACATAATGGATTTCAAAATTTTATTTAAGAAATCCTAAATATTAAATCTTTAAACCAGCATCTCCTTGATGACTAATAATTATATATAACATAAATTCAAGATTAAATTTAAGTTATAGAAGAATACCTGCAGCGCTTAATCCAAATTTCGGCAGAACCTCCACCAGGCGCCCAAGTGTTGGCCCTCCAACGGTGATCCACATAGAACTATGATCAGGACACCAACTTTTTGAGATGATTTCTCCTCCAAAATTCTCACTCTGAGAATTTTCTTGAACACCAAGACCTCAAGACTCTCTTCCTCTTCTCCTAGCCTTCCTATCCCTACCTTTCTTCTCTCCTTGTCTTCCTTAATTCTCTTCCTAGACTCTTATCCTAAAATTGGACTTGTCCTTTCTATTTTTGGACTTGTCCTAACAAGAGAAGAAAAAGACTAATTGGACAATAGGGAGAGGATGTTAGAAAGAAAGGAGGAATTAGAAATCTGAATGAATCCAATCCCCCGGCGCACCCCCCCTTAAATACTTAGCGATGGGTTGCCTTCAAGAATTTTTGTGCCCCTTCCACGCACCATCTCGCATCCATCAAAAAATCTCACACCTCCTGATGAATTCTCATAGCCATCTAAAAGTTTTTGATACATGGCAATCATCAAAAAAAAATCCAAGAGACGCTTCATGCAGAAGGACTTGTCGGAATATTTTTCTCAATGATTCTCCGATGAGTCACGCAGCTTCCCATGGCATAATTTTTTTTCACCATCCATCAATATAATTTTGTCTATCCAATGGCCAAAAATCAAGTCACTAACATAAGAATGTCATAGAAAAAATTCAGATTAAGAAGTGGCATGACAAATGGGTTAGAGTCCTTCACAAGTTGGACTCTTGGTCAGGCACATGGATCAGGCTGACAGGATTTCCAACTTCAATGAATTTCCATGATTAAACCAGAAGTAATTTTAACTTCAAAAAAAATTTTCATACTCAAAATAAATTTAAGAATCACTAAAAAATTTATTTCATCATAGAACATAGGATAAGCTGAAGGATGAGGCATCCCATCTGATGGGATACGAAAGCTGTTTCTGCACACAAAACTGCACCCATGCACAAGAAAAATTCTTGACTCGTGGAGACTTAGTTTCCTTGATCCAAATTTTTGGCACATGCAGCCAAGGGCTCAACCAACTCAAACCTAAAATTTATTTGAATTAATTTAGCTTTAATTAGCCCAATCTGGAATCAATTTTAAACCCAATTTGAAACAAGGAGCTAGTTTTTTGCAACATGTGCTAGCATGTCAATTTTGCAAATATGATCTAATCCAATTAGACCCCTGATCAATATCCTTTATGTGTGACCCATTGCATTCCACATCTAGCCAGCAATAGGTCTGAGTTCAAGTCAATTTGATTTGATTAGAATTTAATCTAACGGATCTAGATCCAATCGAGCTAACCCAATTTCAGCAATTAGAACTCTTTCTAATTGGTGATTGAATTAAACTCTTTAATTCGATCAAACCCATAAGACAAGATTGACGTCTAGCAACGTATCATGTCTACCTAGAAGATATAAAATTTTTTATGGAAATATCAAAAATATCTTTCAGTGGAAAGTTACCATGAAATTTGATTCTGTGATCTCTCTGCACCCCGAATATGACTTTGGATATGGAATGATGTCAAATCCAATATCATACTCATATTTCTCTCAATCTTATATGATGATTCAATTAAATAAATATTAAAAACTCTTTTTAATTTTTATTCTACTTTGATCAAAGGCTTCTTGAATCATCAATCGATCAGAACAAGTAGGATGTGATATTCTCTTACCAAGAGTGATCGATTCCATGTTGACCTACTCACAACCTCCATACACATTCTATCATATCTAGAACAACCCGTACATGACTAAGTCATGAATGAGTATGAACTAAAAAATATGAATTCATGTATACAAGGTTCTATGGTAGTCTCAAGTCAAAGGATTACATGCACAGCTCCCACTATAAGAAAACATCTCCTAACAGGTAAGTAAATTCCATAAGATGTTTCTTAAGTTGGATCAATTCAGTGAACTCATTCTCTAATGAGCACCCACTTCCTTGTATTAGTGTCTCACACAAGTGGCATATGAGATCTGCCACCCTCTCCATCGAGCATACATAGAAAGTGCTAATCTATCAGGAACATTGATCCCCTACTAAATGCTCCTATGACTAGGAATATTCTAAATCAAGATTTTTAGGATTTTAGATCTCATAGGTATGATCTCATTATATCCCTTGTTGGGTATAAAATACCCACAGTCGAAACCCATGCCAGCACCGACATCAGCATGGCTCCGCCCGGACTCCTACGGGAGCCGGGCTCCGCCGCCAGCCCCGACATCAGCACGGCTCCGCCTGGACTCCTACGGGAGCCGGGCTCCGCCGCCAGCCCCGACATCAGCACGGCTCCGCCCGGACTCCTACGGGAGCCGGGCTCCGCCGCCAGCCCCGACATCAGCACCGCTCCGCCTGGACTCTTACGGGAGCCGGGCTCCACCGCCAGCCCCGACATCAGCACGGCTCCGCCCGACTCCTACGGGAGCCGGGCTCTGCCGTCAGCACCGACATCAGCACAGCTCCGCCCGGACTCCTACGGGAGCCGGGCTCCGCCGCCAGCACCGACATCAGCACAGCTCCACCCGGACTCCTACGGGAGCCGGGCTCCGCCCTCGACATCAACTGCAACGCAGCTCCGCCCGGACTCCTACGGGAGCCGGGCTCCGCCTCCGACATCAATTGCGGGTAAGCTCCGACCGGACTCCTACGGGAGTCGGACTTCACCTCTAACTTTGGTTGCAGCACAGCTCTGCCCGGACTCCTACGGGAGCCGGGCTCCGCCCTCGACATCAACTGCAACGCAGCTCCGCCCGGACTCCTACGGGAGCCGGGCTCCACCTCCGACATCAATTGCGGGTAAGCTCCGACCGGACTCCTACGGGAGCCGGACTTCACCCTTAACTTTGATTGCAGCGCAGCTCCGCCCGGACTCCACGAGAGCCGGGCTCCACCGACGACATCAGCGCAGCTCCACCCGGACTCCTACGGGAGCCGGGCTCCATCGCCAACATCAGCACAGCTCCGCCCGGACTCCCACGGGAGCCGGGCTCCGCTCTCGGTGCCAGGCTCCGCTCTCGGTACCAACTGCTGGAGGAGCCGAGCCTTAAGGGTGCCGAGCCTCATCTCTGACGCCAGCGACTACAGCCGCAAGCAGACTCTGCTTGGACTCCTATGAAAGCTGGGCTCCACCCACAACTTCAGCTCCGAGAAGGTTCCGCCGGACTCCCCCGGGAGTAGGGCTCCGCTCACGACCCCTACTGCCAGGAGGACCTCACCCGGACCTCAACAGAAACCGGGCTCCGGCCATTGCCGAGCTTCAATCGACAGATCCACGCCCCTTGACGGGCCCTCAAAATGGCCACGACCCTGCTCCACTTCCTGTGGCGGACTCCGCACAGCTCCACTATACCCTGACAGGCCACAGTAACGGCCACGAACCTGCTCCACCTCCTGCGATGGATACCACGCGATTCTCCTGTCCGCTAACAACGGACGCTGCTCCACCCCTCACAACAGATTCCACATGGCGGGTCGAGGTGATGGCCACGTGTCCGCTCCATTATCTTTCGCAATCAATTCCCTGAACAGGGGCGGCCCACTACCAGGTGGTTACAAACGTCGCCATCAATCCGCTGCCTCCTCCGTCTATAAAAGGGGGATCCAGATACGTTATTCTCTAAGCTCATTCTTCCTTATCTCAAAACTCTGCTAAATTCTCCGTTTGAGCACTCCATTCTTGTTGAGGCAGAAAACTGACTTGAGCGTCGGAGGGTCTTGCCGGAGCAACCCACCTCCGGTTTAGACTTCCCTTGCAGGTCCCGGCGGCGACCGCGGCTTCCCCGACTCCAGCTTCTCCGGCGCAAGTGAATTTTTGCACCAACAGGATTGGCGCTAGAAGGAGGGCATGAACCTCTGCAACACCCTTATTCTTAAAGGAGTGTTCAATAGAGCCGTCTCCGACCGTCTCTCCATCACCCACTCCCAATCTTCCCCACGAGATCAGCACTCGATGCCTCCGCGCAAGGCGTCCACCCGGCGGTCTACGGCCTTCGCAGCCAGATCTCAGGCTCCGGCCTCCCCTCCAGTTTCTCAGCCTCCTCCTCCTTCCCCTCCGACGGCGGTGGTCGGCGCGGAGCAATTCGACTTGCTGGCATAGCAGGTCAAGGGACTCGTTGAAGCCGTACAAGCGATGCAGCAGCAGCAACCGCAGGCGTCGGTGCATCCGGAGGGGGCATCTCCGGAATGCCAGAACCCGGCGGTGGGGCGAGCCACCTGGGGCCAGCCCCCCCGTCCTTCCCGAGAAGGCGAATCGAGAGTAGAAAGCCTCCGTCGGATCACGACTCCACCCCTGGAAGATCCCTGCCCCGTTCTGCCAAAGGACCCTCGAGACTCGAAGTCGAGAGGATTTCCTGGATCGGAGGCTCCAGGAGATAACCGGCGGATCGAAGAACTCCACCACGCGCCTCCCGCTTATGGTGAGGATATTTGCACTGACCTCCCTTCTCCCAAATGATTATGCAGGAACCGATCCCGCCGAATTTCAAGCTTCCCAGTTCGAAAGCTACGACGGACGTCGGACCCGGTTGATCATCTGGAGGCTTTTGAACGATGATGCTGCTTCACGGTGCTCCTGACGCCATCTTGTGCCGGGCTTTTCCGTCTACTTTAAAGGGAGCAGCAAGAAACTGGTACTCGGCTCTGAAGCCGGGTACCATATTCTCCTTCGATCAAATGAGCCACCAATTTGTGGCCCATTTTGTCAGCAGCCGACGTCCCTGGAAAGGTTCGAAGTCCCTCATCAACATCAAGCAGAGGGAAGGGGAGTCCATACGGGCCTACGTCAACCGCTTCAACATCGCGGCGTTGGAGGTCCGGAATTTGGACCAGTCAGTGGCCATGGCCACCTGAAGGCGGCCTTCAGAAGAATGATCTTTTGTACTCCCTGAAGAAGAAGTACCCCCAGAGATTTTGCCGATTTACTAGCTCGGGCTGAAGGATACGCCCGAGCGGAAGAGCCTTCAAGATGAAGGACGAAGAGACTGCAAGAGAGCGTCAGGCGGGAGATTCTGGTAAGCCCGCAGTTGAAAAGAGGCCAAAGGAAGCCCGACTCGCTCCCGATCCCCTCCTGGACATAAGCGCGTCCATACTCCTCCCCGGGCGCCAGGCAGAGAAGCCCGGATAACAGGTTTCGATGGGGTTCCCCGCCAGGGAAATTCCGCAACTACGCCCCCCTCAACATCTCGAAGGCTCAGGTGCTGATGGAGGTCAGAGAGCAGCTCCCTAGAATGGAGAGGATGCGCACGCACTCGGGAAGCGCAACCCCAACAAGTTCTGCCTCTACCACCGGCGACCACAGCCACGACACGGAGGAATGCATCCAGCTCCAGGATGAGATCGAGGAGCTCATTCGGCGAGGTCGGCTCGACAGATTCATCCGCCGGAGGCCTGGGGATAGAAGAGACCGGCCAAGAGCCCTCCCGCCGCCTGAACTGCAGAAAAGGGAGGAGCAGCCCAGGATCGGCCGCCCATCGGGACCATCGACTCCATCACCGAAGGGCCTCAAGGAGGAGCGGGAATACTTTAAATGTATCGCTTACTATTTCGCTTTGAATCTACTTTTCTTTTTAGCTAACATGCCCTCCCACCTAGCGTGGATGTATTATGACTGGATATGATCCATCCAAGATCACAGCCCTATTAGGGACAGGAGGAAAATCTCACCCTAACTTGAGCAAAGTCAAAGGCCCGGTTCTTTTAGACCGGATGGGGGGAGAGGTCTTACAACGCCCTAATTGCCCCCACAGCCCTGTTAGGGACAGGAGGAAAACCTCGCCCAAACTTGAGCAAAGTCAAAGGCTCGGTTCTTTTAGACCGGATGGGGGGAGAGGCCTTACAACGCCCTAATGTGCCCCCACAGCCTGTTAGGGACAGGAGGAAAAACCTCACCTTAACTTGAGCAAAGTCAAAGGCCGGTTCTTTTAGACCGGATGGGGGGAGAGGCCTTACAACGCCCTAATGTGCCCCCACAGCCCTGTTAGGGACAGGAGGAAAATCTCGCCCTAACTTGGAGCAAAGTCAAAGGCCCGGTTCTTTTAGACCGGATGGGGGGAGAGGCCTTGCAACGCCCTAATGTGCCCCCACAGCCATGTCAGGAACAGGAGGAGAACCTCGTCCTGACATGAGCAAAGTCGAAGGCCCAGTTCCTTTAGACCAGAGGGGGGAGAGGCCTTAACAGCGCCCTAACGCGCCCCCACAAGCCAGGCTGATAACGGAACCTCGCACCGGCTCAAGCCAAATGGAATGTCCGGACTCCTACGGGAGCCGGGTTCCGTCGCCAAGGAAGACTTCACCCAGACTCCTACGGGAGCCGGGTTCCGCCGCCAAGGAAGACTTCACCCGGACTCCTACGGGAGCCGGGTTCCACCGCCAAGGAAGACTTCACCTGGACTCCTACGGGAGCCGGGTTCCGCCGCCAAGGAAGACTTCGCCCGGACTCCTACGGGAGCTGGGTCCGCCGCCAAGGAAGACTTCGCCCGAACTCCTACGGGAGCCGGGTTCCACTGCCAAGGAAGACTTCACCCGGACTCCTACGGGAGCCGGGTTCTGCCGCAAAGGAAGACTTCACCCGGACTCCTACGGGAGCCGGGTTCCGCCGCCAAGGAAGACTTCACCCGGACTCCTACGGGAGTCGGGTTCCGCGCCAAGGAAGACTTCGCCCGGGCTCCTACGGGAGCCGGGTTCCGCCGCTGAGAAAGACTTCACCCGGACTCCTACGGGAGCCAGGTTTCTGCCGCCAGGTAAGACTTCGCCCCGGACTCCTACGGGAGCCGGGTTCCCCGCCAAGTAAGACTTCGCCCGGACTCCTACGGGAGCCGGGTTCCACCGCAGGAAAGACTTCACCCGGACTCCTACGGGAGCCTGGGCTCCAATCAACCACTTCTGCCAGCAAGGGTCAACGATGGTGGCGAAACTCAGCCGCGTGACAAGATCGGATGAAAGGAAAAGAGCCCCCCCCCACGGCGACATCTACGTCAAACAAGCTAAACGACGAGAAAGGTCCAACAAACGACAATGTCGGTGCTACGCGTGAACAAGGTAACACAAAGCGCTCCTTTTTCCATTTCAATATACGCACTACAAAGCCAGGACGGCCAGAGAAAGAAGGACAAAACGACAAAAAGAAAATAGCTACCATACAGACAAAAGGGATTCTAAGGAGGTCCTGCTCCCTCTGACCTAGGGTGATCACCTCCATCCCTCAACCAGGACTGCCTCAGATTCTCCACTGCTTCTTCTAGTTCTTCCTTCTTCTGCAGCGTATCCCGGAGCGTCTGACGAAGATGTCGGCTCTCTGCCTCCGCTTCTCGACGCCGCTTCCGCAGAACTTCGGACTCCGCCTCTGCATCCGCGACGGCCTTCCGCTCGAGCGCCAGTTGGATTTTCACTTGTTGAAGCTCGGCTGTCTTCTCCCCAAGGGAGACGGAAATCCCCTCGACAGTGCCCCTCAGGGCTAGGAGCTCTTCGGTATCTTTGGGCGTAAGCAAGCTGCACCCTAGTAACCAACTTCCTCTGGAGATGAACTACCTCATCTGCCGCTTGACGAAATCTCCCTTTGTACTCTTCTACCTGCCGGCGCCAGCTGGCCCGCTGCACATCGTGGCTCATCTCAGTGTCTTGAAGCTGCTTCTGGAGGTCGGAGACCTTCTGCGACCATTTTTGCTCATCGTCAACCCGCACCAGGGTTCGGGATGAGCTTCCTTCCAGCTGGCCGATCCTCCTCTTTACAGCTGATAGCTCCACCTTAAGGGTGCTGATCCTGGCTTCTTGAGCCCAAGTTCGGTCGCTGGCACTCTTCTTACATTCCTCGAGCTCCTTTGCGAAGTTTGCCTTCCTCCGGTTGTAATCCATGATCGCCTTCACTTGGAGGCTCCTAAAGTGGGCGGCCTCAGCGGCAGCCTCGGAATAGCATTTTTTTCGCCTGGCGGAGCTCGCCCTCCGACTTCTTCAACTTCTTCGTCAGGTGGAGGACATCCTTTTTCAGCTGTTGGATAGTTGACGTCAGCGGAACCCCCAGGGGCAAGGGGAGTGCTTCGGCGGGGCACTGCCATCGGAGGATGCAAAACGTCAAAGACGACTCATTACAAGAAGAAAGGCAGAAAAGGAGGAGCAGAGAGAAGAAAAGACCATCCACAATAAGAAATTCGACTTTATTGACTGATTTTGAAGACAAACGAAAAGGAAGCATGGCGACAAAAGAAAGATACAAGATCGGAGGTCTCAGACCTCGGGGGTAGGGGGTGGAAGAGCTCGGCGCGGGGGGGGTGCGACTGCCGGGCGGTAGCGGCGGACGAGAAGGGCGGGGTATCTGCTGGCCACCCTCTCTCGGCATAGCTCGAACCCTTTGGGTGAACGCCTCCAGGCCGAACTGGACGTTCAGCTCCCTCATCTCCGCAGAGGCCTTGAACTCCTCCACCGCAAGGGTCCTGGCCTCCGAGACCAGAACCGGAGTTTGCTCGGCCAGATGGGCGACCTCGGCCTCCGCCTTTCTCGCCGACTCCTCCAAGCTTCGTCTCTCCTCCTCCCGGGCTTGTCTTTCCTCTTCCCGATCTTGCCTCTCTCTCTCCAGGGCCTCCCGAGGGGCGGCCACCTCGGCCGTCTTCGCTTGAAGGCGGGCAACCTCATCCTGGCAGCGCTCCTCCGCCCGAAGAAGGTCCCTTCTCATGCGTCCCGACGCCTCGACATAGGCGAAGAGCTGGTGCCCGATCTGCAAGGATGGATAGAGAATTATGACAAAGACCGAGCGACCATGCAAATAAGCATCCGCTTACCTCAAGAAAAGACCCAAAGTGTCCCAGGCCCGCTGCTCGGGATCGGTGCGGTCGATCCTCTCCACGACATCGGACAGAATGCAGCCATCGAGCAGCCACCTGATCAGAGCCTTGTCGTTGAAGGGGTTCTCCGATCCCCCCTCGGAGCAGACGGACTCGTCTGCAGCGGCTCGGTGGCTGCTCACCCTGTGGGCCACCGATTTCCTCCTCCTCCCCGCGGCGGGCGCCTCCGTGGGGCGAACCCCGGAACAGGGACCCCAGTCGGCGGCTCCTTGAGGAAGCCCGGGGGGTCGCTGGCTCGGCATCCGAAGGAATGTCGATGGCCGGGGTCGCCTGAACGGGCGCGGCCAAGCTCATCTCCTCCACTCTGGCCCTCTTCGCCAAACCGGAGGTCGTCGCCCTTCCTCTTCTAAGCTCTCATAGCCTTGGCGAGCATCCGCGTGGCTTCGGCATCCATTGCTAAAAAAAAAAAAAAAAAAAGAAAAAAAGAAAAGAAAAAGAAGAAGCGGCACTGATCAGTCCAAAAAAAAAAAAAGGAGGGGGAAGAGAGAGAAGAAGAAGGCAAGAAAAAGAAAGATAAATACTTGTTGGATCCTGAGGGCTCAGGCCGATGTTGAAAAGAAGCTGCTCCCTCAAAAGGTTAGGAAGGGAAGGAGCGGGATAACTCAGAAGCTTCTGGGCAGCCTGGAGGTCATCCTCTCCCAGGCTGGGAGCCTGGCAGACGGAATCCCTCAGAGACCCCCAAGGGGGCAGACCTAGTTCTAGGGTCGGGCAGTAAACAAAGAGAAATTTCTCCTTCCAGTTGTGAATCGAAGAAGGGGCGCCCTTCAGCAACCCCTTCTTACCGAACTGGGGGGAGAATTACCACCAGTCCTTCACTGAAGGATGGCGTTTGAAGGTATAGAAATGCCTGAACAAGGAAAGGGATGGCTGGACCTCGGCTATATGGCAGAGAGAGAGAAACCCTATCAAAAACCTAAAGGAATTCGGGGCCACAGAGGCGAGAGAAATGTCTAAGAAGCGAAAGAAGGTGGCAACAAAGGCAGGAAGCGGAAGCCGGAGTCCCACGGAATGCCTCCTGGTACAAACAAAAGCAACCAGGAGGGGGAGCGCTGGCCCGGTCAGAGGGCCAGGAAGCTCCAGGTCATACTCCGAAGGAACCCCGTACCGAGCCCTTATCAGGAGGAGTTCGTCCAGAGTCGACGAACATGGAATGGCGCCCGATGCGAAAACCAGGCGAGGCCCTGCCCCGGACGTGGGTTCGTCCGCAGAGACAGGGCCTGGGGGTTCGAAGCAGAAGAACTCCCAGAACTGACGGGGGTAGAAGAGTCGGAAGATATTTTTCGGGAGGAGAACCTAAAAAATCTTAGAAAGGCAAACCGAGAAGGGAACGGGACGTCGAAGGTCAACTCAGAAGAAGACACAAAAGAAATGAAAAGAGGAGAAGCCCCTAGGCGGTAAGAAGAAGAAGGTTGGCACTAACCTATCTTGCTCTGGGACCTGGGGAGCGAGAAGCGGGAGGCACCTACGGCTCGAGAGGGCGTTCGCTAGAGCAGGCTCTCGGGGAGAAGACAGACGCCAGCGAGAAATCAGAAATGGAGTAGGATGCCTGAAGGGGGAGGACGGGTTTAAATAAACCCTGGGATCCGGTACCATAATGATCGCGAATCCCCCCAGGCCAGTCCGCATCCGACGCGTGTCCCACTCTCCGTGGACGGCTAAAGGCGGTTGGCGGTTGGCAGGGTCATAATTGCACCGTACCTAGGCCAGCGTACCTGTGGTCTTCGAAGCATCCCCTCGTACCGCCCCAATTCGAAAAGACTCCCACACGCTCATTTAATGCCAAAATATCTGGAGGCGGCAGTGCGCAGGATTCGAAGGGACGGTTTCGGCTGTGTCTTCTCTCTGTACTTCCTTCGTTTGAAACTCAAACTCGGAAGTAGGGGGACCGTTGGTATAAAATACCCACAGTCGAAACCCACGCCAGCACCGACATCAGCACGGCTCCGCCCGGACTCCTACGGGAACTGGGCTCCACCGCCAGCCCCGACATCAGCATGGCTCCGCCCGGACTCCTACGGGAGCCGGCTCCACCGCCAGCCCCGACATCAGCACGGCTCCGCCCGGACTCCTACGGGAGCCGGGCTCCGCCGCCAGCGCCGACATCAGCACGGCTCCGCCTGGACTCCTACGGGAGCCGGGCTCCACCGCCAGCCCCGACATCAGCACGGCTCCGCCCGGACTCCTACGGGAGCCGGGCTCTATCGCCAGCACCGACATCAGCACAGCTCCGCCCGGACTCCTACGGGAGCCGGGCTCCCCCTCGACATCAACTGCAACGCAGCCCCCGACTCCTACGGGAGCCGGGCTCCGCCTCCGACATCAATTGCGGGTAAGCCCGACCGGACTCCTACGGAGCCAGACTTCACCTCTAACTTTGGTTACAGCACAGCTCCGCCCGGACTCCTACGGGAGCCGGGCCGCCTCGACATCAATTGCGGGTAAGCTCCGACCGGACTCCTACGGGAGCCGGACTTCACCCTTAACTTTGATTGCAGCGCAGCTCCGCCCGGACTCCCACGGGAGCCGGGCCACCGACGACATCAGTGCAGCTCCGCTCGGACTCCTACGGAGCCGGGCTCCGCCGCCAACATCAAACAGCTCCGCCCGGACTCCCACGGGAGCCGGGCTCCGCTCTCGGTACCAACTGCTGAGGAGCCGAGCCTTAAGGGAGCCAAGCCTCATCTCTGACGCCAGCGACTACAGCCGCAAGCAGACTCCACCTGACTCCTACGAAAGCCGGCTCCACCCCATAACTTCAGCTCCGAGAAGGTTCCCCGGACTCCCCCGGGAGTAGGGCTCCGCTCACTACCCCTACCGCCAGGAGGACCTCACCTGGACCTCAATAGAAACCGGCTTCGGCCGTTGCCGAGCTTCAATCGACAGATCCACGCCCCTTGACGGGCCCTCAAAATGGCCACGACCCTGCTTCACTTCCTGTGCGGACTCGCACACTCCACTATACCCTGGCAGGCCACAGTAACGGCCACGAACTTGCTCCACCTCCTGCGACGGATACCACGCGATTCTCCTGTCCGCTGACAACGGACGCTGCTCCACCCCTCACAACAG